>NW_027178991.1:0-2334 GCF_019968985.1 Porospora cf. gigantea B | reverse complement strand
ATCGGTGTCAACCGATAAGAATACATATTCGTTTTCTAATTATAATTATTTGCCGCTTTGGACCGACATTAACAGAGAACTACATGTCACAAAAATACTCGTTCCTGCGACTGTTGAATGCCTATCGAACACAGGTTAGCGAAGCCGCACAGTGCATACATAGCAATGACAACTCTCTCCGATGCAGTCTTCCAAGCACTCGTCCAACCCCCTTCTTTGATGACCTCTAGGCATTGGTCCCGTTCTTCGATGAAATCCGAGAGACCAGTGAAAGCGACGAACTCGTAACGGTACATGGGCAAGTCAGACGGATCCTCGTCAGTGAATCGGTAGCCTTATTTTTCCTCTACCGCTATTCAGCCCTGTTAACTGCTGTTTATTTTTTCCTCTACCGCTATCAGCCCCGTTAACTAGTGTTGACTGGTGTTTTGTTCCTCCAAAAAAAGAGGGTTGCTGACTGATGTTTTGAGGCATCAGTTTGAGTTTGAGTTTTTGGGGTTTAAACCCTAAACCCCAAACACTGTACAACCCAAAGGCTATTTAACCTTGAGGACCTGATGCGGATATGGGTACGATCAATCAACTCCAGGCTGCTCTTCTCGAGCGGTCTACGTTTCATGTCAGAACCCTTGAAAAGCTAAGCACAGCATGGAGTTGATTGATCGTACCCATATCCGCATCAGGTCCTCAAGGTTAAATAGCCTTTGGTTCCTAGACTATCGTAGGTAAGGGAAGTAAATAAATGCCGTCATAGGATCTGCAAGTGTACGAAGCAAGTGAAGCGCGTGTTGGGTCTCACTTCTTAGGAATTTTTTTTTTGGTGACACCCTTCTTGTTGACCGGAGCCCCCTTCTTAGGAAGATGTTTTTTGGTGACCTTCTTAGGGACGTCTTTCTTGTTGACCGGAGCCCTGTTCTCCGATTGATAATCCACTTGGAAGTTAACGTCATTCTCCCCCAGAGGGCCCTTAACCACCAGATGAGGTGCGAGGCGGACCATCCAATCGGGCTCTATAGGAGTGCATTGATCAAGGTGAAGTCGATTCCCCAAATGTACCGCGTCCGTGAACACTATCCAAGGATCCGACAAACGAGGACAAAAGCCTACCGTGTCGTAGTCGGTGGCCATCAGTCTGTACGAAGACGCCTCCTTTCTGGCCACATTTCGAATGAAACCAAAACAGAGAGCTTGTTGCACAAATGTCAGGTCGCCTCGGCACGAAGCCAGGGGGATCCTTACATCCGTGCATACCCGACGCAGCTGTTTTCTTGACACGTCAACGTACTTCATCGTAGTTTCGCTCACCCTGCGCTTCGACAACCATTCCTTCGATTCTTTAAGTGGAGTCGTCCTTTGGATGCGCTTCCACGCCCAGTAGAATTTTAGACGGTCAACCGGACAGTCCCCTCCTAGCATGGAGAAGAGAGACTCTTCTTCCAGCATGGCCGCGATGGTCAGTAACTCTTCCGAGCACCCGAGCTCTCCCGACATCATCAAGGCGTTCGTCAGCTGAGGCGGGAGTGGGAATCTCGACATCAGCTGCCCCCGATTTGTCAGGTTGTCGCCTTCGTCAAAGGCTTCCGTCTCGCGAAGGAGGCAACGGGCAACAAAGATCGCTCCTGGCGAAGGGCTATCCAGGAGGTCTTGGAGGAGGTCAGGGCAACCCGCGCTACTCAGCAGTAACAGAGTGGCCGAAAGGTCACAACGGAGGACCTCTGGTCTACATCGGTCTTTAAACGTCTTGTAGTCTTCTTTGGTGTAGATTCGGTACGCCATTCCGGGTCCCGTTCTGCCAGCCCGACCCTTACGCTGCTTGGCGCTGGACTTGCTGACATACTGTAGTCCTAATTTGCGAGTCTGAGTCTCCCAGTCGTACTCTGAAACCTTGACGAGTCCGCTATCCACTATGTATGTGATGCCAGGAATGGTGATTGAAGTCTCCGCAATATTTGTCGCTACGACAACTTTCCTTTTGCCCTTGGGAACATCCTCAAATACTTTGTTCTGCTTACGTCGATCCAGTCGAGCGAAACATGGCAACACAACCATTTGGAACGGGGCCTTCCCAAGGAACTCCTGTTGCAGACCCTTCAGGACACGGCACATGCCCGTCACGTCCTTCTCGCCTGCTAGGAACACTAGAATGTCCCCTCTATCTTTTGACAGGTGAATGTCCACGACCGTCTTGATGCACTCAAGTACGGAGGTCTCAACGTACTTTTTGGAACCAACGCCAAACCCCTGCCTGTGTTGGGTCACAACCTCGTAGGCGCGACCTCCTACATATAGAGGCAGCGGAGCTCCTATGTAAGCCCTGATTCGGTCTGATTCTGT
>NW_027178990.1:0-19471 GCF_019968985.1 Porospora cf. gigantea B | reverse complement strand
ACCTCAATATTCTACACAGGTCAGCATTTGATGAGATCGCCAAGAAGGACGTACGTGGTGTAGCGTTGATCCGGCTTAATCTGAGTCACCAGCACGAGGCCTACACGGCCTACGAGCAAGCATTTGAGGAGTACATCACATACTTCAAAACCAAGCAGAAAGCGGGGGTGGTACGGTTTACAGAAGGCTCCAGCGACGAGACGACCTTCTTGCTGTACCTGCTGCCAGCGGATGAGCTCGTGCTCCAGACGGTTCTGCCGGGCATGACAGCGCCTGATAAATCGTTTGTGGCCGTGCTTGCTAGTGTGTAATCGTTCACAATTCATTCATTAGATGAACACATCCGAATTCACACTTGAGGCGTTGCTGCCCCTTGTGTAGTAAACTGTTGGTTTCTTTGGCGATCGAATTCTCGCTTCTACCGGAATGGAGGCTTCAAGGCGGTGGATCTGACTTTGGTATTTAGCCATATCATTCATTGCGGCTTGTAGCTTCTTTTTGGATTTGCCTGAAATCTCTCCTTTGCTCAGCTCAGCAACAATTTGCGAGGCATTGTTCTTCTTTCTTTGGGCTTGTGTCAACTGTTTTTCATTCTTTTCCCATTTGCCCTTGCTCCTCTCGGGTGTTTGTCTATTGGAGACGTCAGATGAAAGGTAATCCCTGGGCCCTACGGGTGGAGGAATCGAGGCTGCGTAGCCAGAGTCATTGCTTGCGACGGATCGCGGGCCCAGGAATCTGACCTCCGAGTACATGTCGGTGTCGGCGGAGACACGTGAAGGGCTCCAAGCGGAAGCAAACGGCGCCAGACCGGGAAATGGGTCGCGGGTAGACGGCGGTGGGCTGGCTCCATTGGAGGTCCTGCACCCTATGGAGGTTCTGCCCATGTCCATGTAACCATCCTCTCTTAGTTGTCCTGCATTTACGTACCGGAAATCGAAAGCTAGATTACCAGCAGGCGGCATGTCGTACGTAGCGTCGAGACGTCGCGGAACGTCGTAGTGGCTATCTCTCGTAGGGTAGTCGTAGGGGTCGTAATGTGTCGTAAATGCAGACCCTAGGACCACCTTGGCAGCGTCAGCAGAGGTTGCTTGCTTCACTTTCATTGCGGGGTTCAACATTTGGCGAATGTTGTGCAATCAAAAAAGATTGTCTCTGAAAGCCAGGCACCTCATTTGGGCAACAACGAACCCCGCCACCTCGACAGCAACCCTGGCTGAGACGGGGAAGTTACACCTGCTTCGATGTCCTCTGCCGCAAGTCGCCACTGCGGCAAAGCTGCAGGTCTCAAAGTCGCTGGCGGCAGCTTGCGTGGCAACCACTCTGCGCCGGCTCCAGTACTGGACGCGGCGGTCATCGCGTTGTCGAGATGGCCGCTCGCCGGAGCCCAGGGTTGGCACAGAAAGGGGGTGGACGCCAAAATGCGTGGTGGGGTGGGTTCGTTATGTGGTATTGGAGTGGACGCTGCAGCGGGTGCTGGAATGGTCACGGGTGCTGGGGTCGGCGCTGTAGTGGGTGCTGGAATGGACGCTGTAGCGGGTGCTGGTGCCGGAATGGTCAGAAGTTCTGGGGTGGATGCTGGTGCCGGAATGGTCAGAAGTTCTGGGGTGGACGCTGTAGTGGGTGCTGGTGCTGGACTGACAACGGGTACCGGGCTTAAGGGATGACGGTCGTCAAGAAACTTCTTGGGAATGTTAGTTCCAAAAGTTTCCTTCATACACATGTACTGACGATGAGCAGTCGCAGTACAGGCATGCGATAGATTATGGCGACCTTTCGACTCCTGAGACACTCTAAAACTGAAACCTGCTCCGCTGGACATGTGGTGGCGGGATCTTCCGAGATCCGTCTTCCACCACTGGTGACGTGAGAGCTCCACCATAGTTATCCTTCGTCTGGGGTCCACTGTCAGCAGTCCCCTCAGTAATGCGATTAGAACCGGCGAGAGTTCCACTCCGAGAGCGTTCCTCCTCGGCACCTCCAGGGGTTTCGAAAAAGCCCACAATGCCTTCTGTATCGATTCCTGGGCATGGTAAGGCAAATAGCCCTCGCACATCACGAACAGAGCGACACCTAAAGACCACAAGTCAGCGCCCAGCGGGTCGTAGGGTCTTCCGGAGAGAGTCTCCGGGCTGGTATATGGCACCGTACCACATATGAGGTCTGAAGTCGCCGATTCGGCAGTCACGGCGACCGCTGCGCCAAAGTCGGATAGCTTTATCTGCCACTGTAGCGGCGACTCTCCCGTGCGGAAGAGCAGCATGTTCTCCGGTTTTATGTCCCTGTGAGCCACTCCAGATTGGTGGAGGCCAGCCACGGCCAGAACTACCTGGCGAAAATAGCATCGACACTGGTACTCAGGGAGACAGACGTTGCGTCGTAGTAGAGTCCCGAGATCCCCTCCGTTGGCTTTCTCCAGGACAAGACAAGCAAGACGGCCAGCCTCGGATTTGCCAGTGACTGAACTTCGCCGGGCTCCGAACTTCCCCAGCATTCGGACGATCCCAGGACTTGGATGACGTTCGTGGAGAGAAATCTCATCGACTATGCGCTCCAACAGCAGCGGGTTCGCACGACACGGCGCGTCGCTCATGACTTTCAAAACGACAAGCTGAGCTGCGGAGCTGGAGGCTCCCAAGACTGGGCCGTTGAGCAGCGCCTTGTAGACTCGTCCGCCCCCGCCGGCACCCAGTTCGGAGAGCGTGCACAAGTTGCGAGTCGACATAAACGGTATAGGTTTCTTGTCGACCTTGGCCTTCCGTAGGGTAGTACGAGTGACCCCATTGGGCTTGTCGTGCGTACGAAGGCCGCGCAGCAAGTTGAGGATGGAGGAGTCGAAGAGGCGCTCGTAGGTCAGCACCCTCTGTTCGAACAGCTCCGATAGCCCGCTCTCGGCTGGGCATGGCTGAAGCAGCAGAGTTGTCAGGTACTCCTGATACGGCAACCAGTCTGAGCTGGAGAGCAGGCGACGAAGTAAACGCCACAGCGCTACGGTCAATCCTGTCTGATCCACCAGATCGTGAGTGAGATCTTCCAGGCTGCACCTGTCGTGCACCTGACTGTCCCAGTTCATCTGTGTGCAGGTTGCACATGGAGAGACAGTTGGAAGATCAGCGCGCGCGCGCTGAGAGGCTGCCGTTACTATACGACAAGATCAGACAGGACATCCTCCGAAGACGAACAGCCAAGGTTCTTCTTCTTCTCCTAGTGTTGATTCTGATTTCCGTGGCGGCGTCGGCAACGATGCTGGCGGATCGTCGGCTCTACGACGAAATCGTAAGGCGTGGGCTCGTCCCTCCTTTGATCATGATCTCCATGGGACTCAACTACCTCCTGTCTTTGGTGATCTGGTTAGCACCGGCCTACAGTCGCAGGTGGCCAGGAAGTTTTCTCCTGGCGTACATACTTAACTCAGCCGTTTTCACCAGCGTCTCAACCGGCTACGCCTATTGGAGCTGCAACGCGGGTCTGCTGCTGACATCGCTGTCGATAACGATGGTCGTCGGGTGTGTCCTAGGAATCATAGCGTGGTTGCTGCTTCCCGACATGACGCAGATGGAGTGGATCCCAGCCGAGATGACCCTGATCAGCGTGCTGCTATTCCTACTCGGCATTGCCGCCCCGCTAGGCGTACGGCTGGCGGCCTGCGACCTCTACGCGTTGGCCATGTGCATCCTTCTGGTCATTAAGGTGCAGCAGCTAACGCTTCCAGACGCAAAGGTCCAGACAGACCCTCAAGAGTACGTGATAACGACTATCGAGTTGCACAGCACAGTCTTCTGCCTGCTGGGGTTGGTGTGGCTGGGCATGTACATGTCGAGCATTCTGGGAAAGCGACTCAGCTTGGCGGCACGAGCAGCGTCCTCAACACTCGTTCCGCCGACATGAGCAACGGTCTAAGAACCGCGCCCCGCAGTCGTTTAGTCAAAATGGAGTGGAGTAGGCGGACAAACAAACTATTCCCTTTAAATATTTAAGCTGCAATGCTGGCCATACTATTAATCTCACTGGCATTGACGCGGGGGACATACACCCTGAGATGGGACATGGAATGCCTCACAAGTGCCGGCTCTCACAGCACTCTGTCTGACGTCCTTACAGTGTTGGAAATGACCCTGCTCGACGACGCTACCCCCGAACTTATCGACAGCCTCTATGCCGACCTGACGTATGCCTCCGCCCTGTTTCGCGACAGACTCGCGGAGGAGCGTCGTGAGGCGCCAAGTCGCGTTCAAGCCGCAGGTGCCAACGTACGGGACGAGGTGCTGGGATACGTCCTAGGAGGAATCGCTTTGATGTCCAGTGTAAGGTGGTCTGCGTCCGTCCACTACCTTCCAGGGCTTGGACTCGACCTCATAGATGATGACCCACTGATGCCTTTGCTTTACAGTCTGATCACCATGAACGCGTGTGTCAAGGGCGTCGAGAAAGAGGTGGAGCGTCAGGTATGGGGATACACCGAAACGATACACTGGGCTGGGGCGGGAGCGCACAACGACCCCTGGACCCGGTATCAGTGGTATCTGGGGTCTGTGGCCGATTTCTCCGGCAACGCAGGGATGAACTGGACCAGCGCCTGGCGCAATGTGGAATCCAAAATACTGGTCGCCGTCGTAGACACTGGTTGTAACGACACTGGCGACGTCCGCTACGCGACCGACCTCGGCTGGAACTTCGTAGCAGGCACATCTGACGTGTCGGTAGACACTGACGAGGCCGCAATTGCGAACCACGGAACAGAGATGTCAGCGCTGATCGCTGCTGTCAGCGACAACGCCAAGGGTCTCACAGGCACGTGCCAGACATGCGAGGTGGTGTGTTTGAAGGTGGCGGATGCTCAGGGAGGTCTGACGTCGACCACAATCTTGAAGGGTCTGGAATATTTGTATCAACACAGTGACCAGATACGGATCAGCAACCACTCGTACGGAGGTACCAAAACGTCTTTCGCAGAGCAAGACGCCATACGTTTGCTTAACGACGTTGGTCACGTAGTCGTGGCGGCTGCTGGTAATGACGGCTGCAACTTCGGAACTAGGTTGAACTGCAAGGGCAAGTTTGGAGTTTACCCTGCGCTCTACCCACAGGACAATGTCATCTCTGTGGGGTCCTCCGACCCTACGGCTCGACGTGCTTTCCACAGCAACTACGGTTACGGTGTGGTCGACACCTTCGCGCCTGGAGTCTACATTCCCGTGTCGAGTCAGGGCGTGCTGACTTTTCGAAGCGGCACGTCCTACAGCGCGGCACTCGTGACTGCCGCCGTGGCCCATTCGATGTCACTGTTTCCCCTACATCAACCTTTCCAGCTGAAAGCGCTGGTGCGGCAAGCCTCCCCTTACGGATTGCTTACCGTCAAGGAGGGAAATGGAGGCGTCCTCGACGTGGGTCGTCTTGTCGCTCTGTCCGTTCCCGACAACGAGGCGTATCGCGTGTCATGGAAGTATTCTTGGTTGTTAACAATCGTAGCAGCGGTCACACTATAATTCAAGATAACGGCTCAGCCGCCTCTTCAATCTCTCTTTGTTAAAGCGCCTTGGTTGTTAGAAATCGTAGCAGCGGTCACACTATGATTTATTCATCACGATGGGCGCCTCTTCAATCTCTCTTTGTCAAAGCGCTTTGGCATGATCTAACATGGCTGCGACAAAATTTACTTCGAGGTGGTCTCTGAGGGCCTGAGGCAGGCGTTGCTGCATTACGGCAGCGCCCTGCTTCCGCAGCTCGTGTTGGGTGTCGAGGCATGACAGTATCACAGGGCACGCTTCGTAGCTGTCTGTACTGTAGTCGCGGACAACCAGATCGCCTTTAAGATCGCAGATCACACCTAGTTTCGAGTCTCGTTGTACGGCCTTCCATCCAGCTGACACTTCCATCTCGAATACTGCAAGGGCTTTCCCCTTCCGAATTGAGGAGGAGGCCTCCCCCTGCACCTTCACATCGAAGAAGGACACTTCGAATTCCCCGGCGCACAAGTTCGCCGTTTCGAAGACATTCTTCATTCTGTCCACCGCCCAGGGAGTCAGCTGCCGCTCCTCCCAGAAGTAGGAATTCGCGTTCCAGACAGACCCATGGGCCTCGACCTGAACGTTTTCCTCGAGTTTTCGTTCTATCAGAATCTGCTCCTGTCTATCACCGGTGGCTGCCTGGGCCGATAGCGACTTGGCAAGCTCGAGCTCGCGGGCCTCCTTGTCCATTTTCAAGTCAACGTTGGTCATCTCATCGAGTCGGTGCCTAAACTGATTGAAGAGCCGTGACAGAGATTTGTGGGCCTCACCACGCGCCAAAGACCGTTTCAAGTCAGCAGAACAGCCAACGACGCGAACCTCGAAGTCATCTAATGAGTCCTGATCCAGCTCAAGAATTCGCATGCTACCGGAGTCCTCTCCATGAGAAACTTGTGCTTCGATGGTCATCTCGAAACACAGAATCTTTCTACCTTTGCGGACCGTTGAGGACGCGTCACCCTTAACCTTAACGTCGTGGAGGGCGACGCCAGCCTCATTCCACTCAGACAGCATCTCCACGAATGCAGACGTGACGAAGGGCGTCAGGTTCTTTTCTTCCCAATGCCAGGAGTTACTGTTCCATATAGATCCTGCAGAGGCCATCAGAATTTTGCGATTTCACTGATTGCAGTTCTCAAACAAGAGTCCATTGGTTGAGTCGAAAGGATCTGGAAACCCCGTCTTTTTGTAGAAACTTCAACAGGCGCACAATATACCGCAGACACGCGAGCGCGAGCGGGGCCTTGGTGCAGGAACACCTCAAACCTGTGAAGAGCGTCGGCACTCCCAGCCGCCTCCCCTGACACGTAGCCTCCACACTCGCTGTTGCGAATGAACCCTTGAAGGCACAGCTCATCAGCGACCTGCTTCGTTGCCCGCCGGAAGTTGACGCCCTGCACCTTGCCCGCAGCGACGAACACAACACTCTGCATGCTAAAATCCAAATAAAATCGCCCACACTTTCAATGGAAGTTCCGTAATTAATAGAATCGAAGATGAACATTTTTGCAACCCTACCATTGGTTATAACTTTTGTAAGTGGTCGTTACCACTACGGCGAACATGGAGTTGACTACCCTCGCCGGTTGAGGTTCGCGGCGCCACCACGACCCATACGACCAAACACTGGAATGCACCTCGAGCCAGACACTGAATTCAGCATGGTCGCGTAAAGGTCAGCTGATTCGGAAGAAAGTCCTGCGTATGTTTAATTTATAAACCGTCAAATCTCACGGTTCGACTTGACTTCATTAGCTAAAGTTAAACCAAAGACTGTTTGTCGAAGTCTTCACTCTTCACCACCACAAATGGGATCTCTGGTGTCGTCTCCATTGGACCCTCGATTGTGGGCGTCATGGGACGTCTTCGATTGGATATGGCCATCATAACGATGGCAATTGTCATCGTCAGAGTCACGCCAACAAAAACGCCGTCAACGATCTCGAAGCCATTCGATTCGTTGGTGGCGTTGTAGATGACGGAATTAAACAGGCCGAGAAGACCAGAGATCAGGAAACACAATCCCAAAAGTCTACCAACGAACTCGTTGGGGACCGTCTTGACGATAATAGTGTAGGCTTGGCTCGACTGAAAACTGATGGAGAAGACATTCAGCACCACCGCGACGTACTGAGACCACTCCGTGTCGCCAAGCAGACAGATGAACATGCCGAGCATGCAAAAGTTCACGATATGGATCATGAACCAGTGGCCAGCTTTGTCCGCGATCAGTCCGAACAGTGGGCAGGGCAAGAACGAAAAAGGCACAGCGAGACCGTAGAATTGAAGTGCGTCGGGAATCTGAGTGTCTGAACTGGCGGAAAAAAACCCCATCCTTAAAACGACAGTAGTGAAATATAACACGAAGAGAAGGTAGGTCGGGTGCGTCAGCGGTCCCCACATCCTCTTGTCGACGATGCGTTCCAGTATGGTAAGGTTTTGGGGTCGCTCTTCGGAAAAAGCGTCCATGTCCGCCTTTTGGGGCTTGTATCCATCAGCCGGAATGACAAGCACAGTGCCAATTCCCACCACGACGATGATAAAGAAGAAGATCAGCCAGCTCATCATGAACGTACATCCCGAAGTGAACAGTAGCTGGAGTAAATTTGCGACCCAGAACGAAAGCGAACGCGAGGTTCCCAGCATCGCGATGACCGTGCCCTCGTAGCCTGGAAATAGATTAGCCACATCCATTAGGCTCATGGCCAAGGGTTCGGAGGCGGCGCCAAGGAAGATAAACCCAAGAAGGTAACCGTCAAAACTTTCGCTAGCCAACGCGATGGTCAGAAACGCGAAGGCTTGCGTAGAGAATCCAACAATTCCAGCCACTCGAGAACCAAGCCGGTCTTTAAAGAGTCCTCCGACGACTGCGAAGGCGAATTGCAGCGACTGGGCAGTAACAGGTAAGCGAGCTAGAAGGTTCTGCTGAATCATGCATGTACCATCCGGATCTAACGGATCTCCAGCGTGGCATGTTTCAGCGTAAGCCCCGTGTGCGACCAGCATGGCTCTTAGAGGAGCCCAATTATTCAGCAGAGGACCCGCAGCGACGAGCGCGAAAGAGTAGATACCCAAAACCACGAAACGGTTGAGCCCAATTTGGAGTTTGTTCGTGTAGTCAGACGAGTCTCTACCAATCTGTTCTTTCATTTTCCAATTTTGTATTTACGATGTCTGGCAACGAGATGACTGAAAAAACCGACGCCCTCGGCCGTAAGGTGTGGGACAAGGACCACTTCGCACGTGTAGCGGAGGAGAAAAAGACCTTCGGAGATGAGGTGGACCTTTCAGTAAAACGGCTGCAACCGAGGGTTCCAGCCAACCAGAGGACCTTTCTGCGGACTCGTGACGAGCGAGTTGACCTCACACTCGAACTTAACAAAACCAGAACGGTCAACCTTCACGGCGCACGAAACGAACAAGGTGGATTCTTCTGCATGCATTGCGATTGTCTGTTGAAGGATTCACAATCCTGGCTCGATCACATCAACGGCAAGAAGCACAACCAGATGCTGGGAATGAACATGAAAGTCGAGAAGAAGGGGCGCGACGCAGTTCGCAAAAGACTGCAGCTGATACATCAACTGCAAAAGAAAAAATAACAAATGGCGTTCAACATTGAGGACAAACTGCAGAAGGCAATACACTTGTCTCAGCAAGCCACCGCCGCCGACGAGCAAGGGAGGTTCGCTGAGGCACTCGAGACGTACAAGGCGGCGTTGGAGGTGTGGCATTATTTGGTAAAGTGTGAGTGGTGAACCGGGACTCTGAGTAGACCAGCCGAACAAAACATTACGGGAGAAGCTCGTGCAAAAAATGCAAGTCTACATCGACCGAGCGGAACTGCTGAAAGGCTACATCCAAAATGGCCTGGAGGAGACGCTCGACGAGGACACGTCCAAGCTACGTGGGGCTCTGGAATCCACTGTGCTGGTGGAGAAGCCCAAGGTACAGTGGACCGACGTGGCGGGGTTGGAGGAAGCTAAGCGCGTGCTCCGAGAGGTGGTGGTGCTGCCCAAGCGGTTTCCGGAAGTCTTTCGCAACGGCATGAGGCCCTGGGGCGCTGTGCTTTTGTACGGCCCGCCTGGGACGGGGAAGTCGATGCTTGGGCGTGCCGTGGCTTACGAGGCAGACGCGACTTTCATACAGGTTACCAGCTCAGATTTAGTAAGCAAGTGGCAGGGGGAGAGTGAGAAGCTAATCAAACAGATGTTCTGTCTTGCCAAGGAGCGCGCACCATCTGTCATCTTCATCGACGAGGTAGATTCCTTGTGCAGCACTCGTAGCGAACAGGATACGGACTCCACAAGACGCATCAAGACTGAAATGATGGTGCAAATGACCCACGTCTTGGACAATGAGGAGAACGTTGACTGCCGAGTACTGATTTTGGGTGCTACGAATGTACCATGGGAACTGGATTCTGCCATACGCCGCCGGTTTGAGAGGCGGGTGCACGTCCCTATTCCCGGTATATGTGCCAGGAAGGCTTTCCTAGCTAAAGGATTCCAGAAAATCAGTCTCGATTTTTCCGAAGCTGAGCTGGACTGGTTGGCAGAGCGCACCCAAGGCCACACCTGCAACGACCTCGGTATTCTTATTAGAGAGACCATGCTCTCCCCCCTGAGGGAATGCGAGAGCTCGACTCACTTCCGTAAGCTTGATGATGACTTCTGGGAGGCGTGCTCGAGCTCGGATTCAGGAGCCCAGGATGTTCCCGTCGACTCGCTGAAGCTGAAGCCTGCGGTTCCTGGTATTAAGCACCTGAGGGCCGCCCTTGTTAACACGCCGCAGTCGTTATCAGCGAGTGACTTGACCAGGTTTTCTGAGTGGACCGCCAACTTCGGAGTTCATGGCAACTAGACCTCCTCCAAAACGATGGCTACATCAGTCTCCTCTGAGGTGAGCGGCAAGACCACTGCGAGCTCCATGCTGTTGTCGGATTCGCTATCTTCTGTCGCACAGGGTTTAAGCATCGCCAGAGCCGTCGCCTTACTCAGTCGTTCGCGCGAGGAGAGAATTCCCACCAGCACATACACAGACCTGTAGAACCAGCACTGTCTCATCCAATTCCGGTGCCGCTCATGATGCATCGATTATCTTTAAAATCAGTCACGCGTTCGACGTAGCCATCGCCAGACTGCGGTGTCGTACACGCGCGCCAGAGGGGATCTCAATCCCGCCACCAGAGCTCTAACGGCAATGTACTTTGCGGCGCTAATTTGGCGGTGCGACGCCACCAGCACTTGCAGATTCTGACTCTAAATTTGCCAGCAACCCACCCTCCAGAAGACGCGAACCTGTCTCTGCGGCCTGCGTTGCAGGCGCAGCAGGATACCTATCGCCGCACCCACCCGCAAACTGTGGCGACGGTCCTGGCCCACGTCGATAACTGGAAAGTCGGCAAGCTCCAGGCAGAGAGCCGCCTGGACTTCCCCCAGCTGCTTTTCTTCAAAGCGCTTCCGAGCGGTTAGGGCTTTCAGCAGCTTGGAGAGCCGCTTCAGCTCCATGCTCGGATCACTGGAATCCCCTCTGAACGCGACGCCACCGTATGGTGCAGGGGCTTGAAAGTAGCGGGTGGCCCATATCAGGTCTGCGTCGCTCATACCGGAGTAGGCCCGCGGATGGTATTCCTGGTCAGCAACTCGATCTTCGTTCGAATCTACCATGAATACGAATCGAGATTTAGGGGGGCGCACCTCGGCGGAGCTGAGCGTGTCTGGAGGCGGCACCATGTCGAAGTGTAGCCTCTTCTTTGGCTTCTTGTGTACTCTTGAGGGTCGCACAGACTTCGTCGAATGAACCTCTGCCGGTGGAGATGAGGATGGCTCCAGCACAACAACAGATGGAGGCGGCTTCTCGGGACTGGGTGACCTGTCTTGGCTGAACGCCAGAGCACCAGTGGTGCCGGCCTTCCCTCTGGGTGAGGCCTCCTGCTCAAATAGCGTCGGATCGAAGCGCAAGCGACGCTTGTTGCCATCGGCCATGACCGATTTCGGTCTCTGTTTCGCAGCATAAATCAATGCGATTTTACGTCCTCCCGCTGGCGGGTATCGCCCTGGGACGACCCGACATCGAAACGTTCGCCATTCGAAACCGAGTCACTGGCGTGGCGGATTGGTGTCCGGTACCGTTGCCGTTTCAGTCAACTGGCGAGGAGGTAATCCGAGGTTCACAATCGATCCCCTTGGAACTGAACTCCGTTGGACGTGGGACCATACTGGTGTTATAATGCAGTGTCTGGCCTTGTAGCCACCTATTCAGCGTTCTCTCTCGACGTCTGGCATCCCGTGCGACTGCAGAGACTGGCTTCGGTGTACCTCAAGTGTGGGAGCAGTACAGAGACCTTGTGCATCAACAGCCCGATCCAGCGGTTGCACGTGTCAGAACCTTCTCCCTGTGGCACCCTGGCCGTGCTGGTGGCAGGTCGGCAGGTACTTTCCTTTCGTATCGTTGTACGGAACAGATCTCTCAAGCTGGTGCGCTGGAGGCATGTCGTGGAGGTGAGGCGCGAGGTAAGTGCCGTATCCTCCATATGCCTCGCCGCCAACAAGGAATTCGCGGTGGTGGCAACTGGTAGAGAAGTCAGGACATACTACCACACCGGGCAAACGTACTGGAATGCCCAGCTCCGATCACCGGTCGTTGGCCTCTTTCAGAGAGACAAGACCTCTTTGTTTACCGTCACCGAGGCGGGCCTCCACATTCTCAACTTCCGTTCTCGTGTCATTGACCAGAACTTATGCGTTCACGCCTGGCCCTCAAGCTTCAAAGTGAAGTCGGTGGCCATCAAGCATGACCGAATGTGGATGGGTTTTGAAGGGGGTAACGTGCGGCAATACCGCCTGGCTGGTGACTCTGGTGCGAACACTTGCGAATGTGAGAACCTAATTCGTTTGACACAGATCTCGAATCTCGGCGAAACACGACCACTGACATGCTGACGCTGATTTCTGCGGACGCTACCAAGCCTCTCAGTATGGCGCCATCCACGCTATTCGGCAACACCCAGAGCTTCCAGTTGCACCTCGAAGGTCAAGTATCAGATCCGTTGCCTTCCCGACCTCTAGGGCTGCACCCGCTGCTGACGCTGCATTCAGTGTCCTCCCACACATTGGTTGTTGTCTACCCCAACCTACTGGAATCGTACTACTTCCGCATGGACAAGCAGGCGAGCTCCCACAGGTCATTCTGGGAGAAGATAACCGTCAAGCCACCCCTGATGCTCTTGGCGGCGCTTGTCTTTTTTCTTATAAAGCACTGGAGAGCGGCGGCACACACAACGCCGTCCCTGCCCACTTCGCCCAGCCCCTACCGGTCCGCAGACCCATTCTTTGCCAAATCGAGACGAAAGGCGCGCCGAGAGGCGTATAAAGAGACGGAGAAGAGTCCAGCAGAGAAGCCCACGCTGGATAGTATTACGGAGAGCCTCGAAGAGCTTTGTGATCGGCTGGATATGGGCGAATGAATCCCAAACTTCAAGCATCTGTTTTGAGAACTGTGGGGTGACTTGAACTGTTTGAACTGTGGGGTACTTGGAGGGTTCAGTGTGTGTTTTGAGATGCGGACGATGAGAGCAAACCAGCAATTGTCTCGCTGTCGCACGATGGAACGCGGGCTTAAGACCATGGGAACGGCAATGCTGACTCAGCACACCATGAGCCTCTCGACTGCTCAGGGGGAGTGTACGGGCAACGGGCTTGCGTGACTCAGCCAAGTGGAGCGATCTGCTCTCACGGAAGGTGTCTGCCGGGCCACCGGTTGGCCACCTCATCATTCTTGGAGACCGCGACACGGGGCGCAGGTCGCTGGTGAACTCGCTGCTACAGGTCGCCGGCCTTGCAGGGTGGGAGACCTGGGAGGCGAACCTCCTAGCGGAGTCCTACGGCGTGGGGATGGTAGACTTCGCCTACTTCAAAGTGGTGTCTCCCGATGGCGATCAAGGTAAGGTCCACGTTCATCTACTGAACGTAACTGATGATGCTTCGATTGAGCTGCTGAAGCAGGACATCGGACCGGAGAGCCTGCAGCACGCTGCCATCATTATCTGCCTGAGCTTGGAGGAAGCCCCCCACCTTCGTCAGAAGCTGCGGGCCTTCCTGGAAGCTGCCGGCCGCGTCTCTCACGGACTGTGTGAAAGCATGCCGCTCGCTGACCAGGACGCTCTTCGAAGTCAACTGGAGTCATATGTATCCCAGGAGTCGACCAGGAATCAAAACGAGGAACATGGACTTCTCCAGAATCTGGGGCTTCCCGTTATCGTTGTCGTCACTAAAAGCGACATGTGCGCTTACTTGGACTCTCAGCAGACATTGGGACAGGCAGCGATTGTAGCTGCCTTCCTCAGACGTCTGTGCTTGCCCTACGGAGCTGCATTGATCTACACAAGCAGCGTGAGCCCGTGAGATATGGGTTTCGCATCGCACAGCAACCCCAACAGCGTGACGCTCTACCAGTATGTCCTCCACCGTTTGTATGGCTGGGCGCTGGAATTCGAAGCGGACGAGGAGCCGAAGGACGCACTGTTCATCCCGTCAGGGTACGACAGTCAAGAGAAACTAGGGTGAGGCCAGCTCGGGTCCGCAACCAGCATCGTGGTGGGGAACACCAGCGCGAAGACATTCGATGCGGCCTACGAGAGCCTGGTGAACGCGACCGTCCACCCCGGCAGTTCACATCGTGTCGAGGTCCTCGACCAGTCAGAAGTCGTCACATTGAAGGAGGAATTGATCAAGCTGGCAGAGCAGTTTCCGAAATCAAGAATGACTCGCGCCAAGAAGGATCCCGCCAAGAGGTGAAGGCAGGGTATCTCCCCTACTCAGTGGCCCGGAGTCAAACGCAGCGAAGGACGAGAACCTACGCGGTTTCTTCGAGAACCTAGTAAGCGGTCGCGGAGCGCAGAGTGGAAGGGTAAGCCATGATGAGCAGTCAAAACTCAGAAGACAAAAAGGGCAGTGCTGCCGACAACATGATGCGTTATGTCAAAATACGGTACGCTCGCCGCATTATGGCGGGGATGTCATCTTCTCGAGACAGAGCCTCCAGAATAGGGATCAGGTCCAGCAACTCTCTGTCATCAGGGTCATCAAACCAGCTTAGAATTTGAATAGCGTTGTCCGGTTGCAACGCAAAAGCGGCTGGTGAATTATCCACGATCACCACTTGTGCCAGCTCTCGACCAAGCGTACTGAGATCCTTTACGAAGTTATCGGCTTGGGGAGTACAGTGCTGGCGGAATAACCTTCCGTGGAAAAGTTTCTTATTGGGGTCGAGCACGTCCACTACAGGACAAGCGTACTTCTCCATTGATGCCGTAAATATTACCACCTCGAAATGCTTGGCACAGAACTCCAAGAATGAGTCCGTATCTGTGTAACTGCAAACTTAGTAACTCACAAGGTCGTTTGGCCACATGGATGTTGTGGACGGCGTCTGCGATGTTCACCTGTACAGTGAACGACGGCGCGTTGCCTTCAAAATTGCTATGCACCAAGGTCTCGTCGAGGTCCAACACCAGGGTCTTACGGCCTGCAACGCAAGCAGCCTGTGGAGGAAGCAGTGGTCCAGCTTCTGGGAGCTTGCGGCCGGCCTTGCCTGGACGTTTGAGGAAGGGGACGTGGAACTTACGCGCGAAGGCGAAGCGAGCCCCCGGTTTGGCGATGGTGGCTGAGTGCATGGTCGAGTCCACGGAAGCCACAGCCGTGGTCACTGGCGTCGAAGACTCCCACGACGGCCCATCTTCGGAGTCTTCTGGCATCAATTGCCACACCAATCCCGACACTGGCATCAGCGACGTGAGTGTACACGACGAAATGAGGAGTTTACATACACAAATGCAACGACACGGTACAACAACTCGTTGAGGACATTATCAACATCAAAGCACAGCGAGACTGTGGAACGCCTTCCATAAGCACCCCGCGCCCAACTCTACTAGTCTGGATTTCTGCGCCAAGGAGGCTTCAACGCACACGTACTTGTCCCAGTCATCCGGGCGCATCTGCTCGATGTTACCGATATCCTTCTGCCCAATGTTCCAAACAACAACGTCAGACCAGTGGGTCTTCTCGAAACGTATTCTGTCTCTACCGTTATCAACCAGCAGCCCGTTCGGCGAATCCTTGTAGACGTAGTCCGTCTGCTCTTCACCTGTGAAAGTCAAAGCCTCAGCTTCAAAAACTTTGTCCTCACCGGCAACTTTGTCGAAATATCGCGCTCCCTTCAGTCCGGCCACCGTGAAATTCGCCACGCCGTGAGGCGTGCTGAAGTGTGTGTGAATGGCGCCCGTAAACCTAACGGGGACTTGACCGTTGTTCACGACCTCCCAGTTCATATGCAGCTTCTTGCTTTCAAGTCTGACATGGTAGAGTAGAGAAAACTTCTGATCAGTCATGCCTGCCGCAACGGACTCCGGACCGTCGGTATATAGGAAGGTGACCTGAATATAATCTTGGACGTCGTCCACATGTACAAGTTTCCACTGGGTCGAGCCGCTAACGATTCCGTGGTGGTCGGGGTAAGGGCCCTCGAAAGCAAACTGGGGAAAGCACATGGGTATCCCACCCCTGACTTCCACACCTGGTTTGTAGATAGCTCCCTCCGACATATACAGCATCTCATGTCCCTCTGGCGTCGTCCACGACGTTATGTGCGCCGCTTGAAGCAGAATGCGCAGGGACGCCCCTGATTGGTGACGCACCTCGACCTCGGGCCCGTGGGCACCGATTTGAACAGCCCAGCAATGCACAGGAGGGTTGTAGTGCATTTTTTATCCAATATGCGACGAATGTAACCTTCTCCTGTGGGGCTCAGAACGCCAGATATTCTTCTTCGGTTATGCTTCTAGGGTGCGAAAACCCAGATAGCTCGCCCTTCTTAGCCCTACATTTCATAGTAAAGTACTGTATGTCCTCAACCGGCGTTTGCGCGGCCTTCAAGCGTTTCTCCTTCAACTTCTGCAGCAGCTCTGCGTTCTCCATCTCCACCCGTTCAGCCTCGAGCTCTTCAGGCGTCTTTGACGCCTTCTTCGGAACGCTTGGAGGCTTACGAGGTGTGGGGGGCAACGACACAGCCGCACCTTGCGAAGGTGGTGGACTTGACTTGCGTTTTGGCTTCCTAGGACTCCGGGCGTACAAGTAGGCATCCGACTTCCTTGAGACATTGGGAGTCTGTAGAAGGGAAAATGCTCGCTTGGACGGACGAAGCAAGGCGAGGGCCTTCGGTATTTCAGACTTGAATGCCACGGTGGTCGCCACAGGGTAGTGTCCCAGACATAGGGGAAAGATGGCCATTGAGTCCTTGCTCATATCGAACTTCTTGGGGAAGGCGGCCTTGACTTCTCGCAAGCCGATGCCCTCAGGGCTGGAGGCTGCTTGCTGCCAGTCACACAGACCCCAGTCTCGGAGGTCGCGACCCTTCCGAATGTACTTCAGCACAAGCTCCTGCTTTTCTTCGAGAGTGGCTGTGTGATCCAGAGTTGTCATGACGTGGATCATGCCTGGGTGGTCCTTGTTGGCTTCGGGCCACTTGAAGCCCAGAGGTTTCGCCCACACGTTTTCCTCCATGGCGTGAACTGTGCCGTTCCAGTAGCAAACCAGATCGCGTGTCAGAACCATCTCGACGTCCACGCCCTTCACAAAACGTGGCCGGAGTGTGTCGCTGGACAGTGCGCTCAGGGTAGCTCCTTGCCGGTCGAGCCACTGTTTTAGCTGAGGTCCGATCAGCAGCGACTTCGAGAACCGCGACTTCGTACGCAGTTTTAAGTTAGAAGCGGAGCTGTTGGTTCCGTCGTACTTGAGGGTCACTCGGATCGTGTCGGAGACGTCGCCTTCCGGCTTGAACGAACGGAAGGAGGGTAGCTCGTCCAGGCGCTTGACGGCCTTTCGCTGAAGCTCTCCCCAATGCAACGCCTTTCCATAGTCTATGCGCGCTCTAATGTACTTCAACTCCTCGGCGGTCGGCACCAATCCCGGCGGCCCTCCTGGCTTGATCTGCCTTTGCTTCACCTTGTCCGCCGGCTTGTCTCCGACTGGTGGCCGCTCAATGTTCATCTGTTCGCTCCAGCTGAGGAACACCTCTTCCGCGCTGTCAACTCGCGAGACGAACATAGCCACCTGCTGTCTGAAGGGAGCGTCCCTGTAGAGGATCACGGTCCCCTTCACTGCGCTGTCGCACGGGATGTCAGCGAGCCCTTCCAGGTTTGTGAGTTTGTCCATAAAGTTGCCGTCGGCCTTTTCAGGTAGGCCCCAAGGCTCAAAGGTCTTCGGGGACGCTAGGAACAGCTCGGTCACTATCTGTATGAACTGACCGAAATCTTCGACGAGCATGGAGTTTAGCTGTGAGAAGTACTGGGCTTCGCGAATTTTGATGGCCCGCCTCAAGTAGCCCATCAGAGCCTTGGTTAAAGGAAAGCGGTCTAAGGAAGAGGCGTACTTTTGCTCTATCTTGTGGGAGAAGCTCGAGTAGTCAAAGGCGTGCTTATCAGGCGGCTCCGAGCACCAATCCGCAAAGAACTCAAACAGGTCCGTGTGGAAGTCTAAGTAGGTCGTGAGCTCTTCGCGAAAACGAGCCCACTGCGGCTCGCGGTGGAAGTAGTCCTGGTGAACAGAGCACCCTGCGATCTGCATATGAGTGGTGCGGAGGTCCACTCGTATGCTGTTTCGGCGGGGAGCTTGCTGCACGTTTCCTGCCCAGAGAGAGAGTTCCGGCAGAAGTCCCTCCGCAAGGGCGCTCAGAAGCCAAACTACGCGCATGTTGTCAATAGGCACACTGCACACACGTCAAGCGTGTAAATTACGTTGATGCTCATAGAAACACGCCCAGAGCACCGGCGTCCTTCTTGCGTTTCTTCTTGTCGTTCTCTGGTTTGTTCTCGTGCAGACGCTCGATGTGCTTCTGGCGACGGATGAACGTGTCCCGTGGCTTGCCAGCAGGGATCGCCTGCACCACTCGTTCCATCTTGGTCGACTTCAGTTCCTGTAGAGCTGCCCCGCTCTCGTCTATTTGGCCGATAGTGCTGGGGTCCAGGCAGATGAGACTCGCCGGAACCTTATCCAGCAGAGCCTTCACAAACTTCTCGCGCTTCATCTTTTTGGTGTCATAGGGGTTGAACATGCTGACGCTATCGACGTTGGCTATAGCGGAACCCGGCACGATCATGGACGCGATCCCTTGTGCGGATCCGTAAAACAAAAAGTCCTCGAACGGCCGGAATCGAACACTAGAAAGCTTCTGCTTGTGGGGAACTCGGTGCACCACATACTTGCTGGCGTGTCCAAGGACGCCGTTATGCCACGTGTCAACCACAGGGCCGTTCGCGACGCCGATCACGCCTCGGTGACTCACGTCCAGGCTGTGAGGGGTGTGCCTCACCACGTATCGCTGCACCTCTTTGCATTGGTTGCGCATGTCGAAAACCTTGACCAGGTTGTCGTGTCCAGCGGTGACAAGGTACTGTCCACACCAGGTATTGCATACGCCTGCAATTCTGCCGCGGTGCGCCTTAAGCTGCACCACAGGCTGCTCCATGTTCGGCGTCCACATGGTGACAAGGCCATTGGCGTCGCCGACGTTGACCACGGCGTTCCAAGGATTGTGCCGTAAGCACGTTGCAGGCGCCTTCAGTCGTTTCTCACAGAGAATGTTCCCCACAGAGACGTCCTGGTACTTCAAGGAGTTCGACTCGTCCGTGTGGGTCAACAGGAAATGGTAGGGGAGGTAGTCAAGGTGGGTGGGGTTCATGCAGTCTCGCAGTCGATGCACCTCAGCTCCTTTGCGGTCGTATATGCAGACGTACTTTCTCTGCGCCAGGGCGAACATGTCTCCGTTACCATGCATAGTCTTGACGTCCCTCACCGTCTCCCTTACGTGGAATTCACAGTGAGGTACCAGTCGCTCGAGGTCTAGCAGAGCTACGTTTCCGCGACGTCCAGCAAAAAGCAGATTCCGCCCGTTTGGCGTGAAGTCCA
>NW_027178989.1:0-2341 GCF_019968985.1 Porospora cf. gigantea B | reverse complement strand
ACCAGGAGGAGGGGGAAACCAGGGAGGTTTACGAAGACGTGCTGCCGGTCGAAACTCTGCGGAAGTTCGTTGAGCGAGCCAAGATGTACTCCCCCCGCCTACCGACGGAGTTGATCTCTGAGGTGTCAGAGTACTATGTGGAGGCACGGACCCACGAACGACTGGAGACCGAGTTCAATAATCAGAACTCCTACACCACGCCCAGAACGCTGTTTGCCGTGCTGCGCCTATCCCAGGCTCTGGCCCGACTGAAGTGTTGCGACGAGGTAAGCCGGTCGCACATCGCGGAGGCATTCAGGATGGTGGACGTGTGCAAGGCATGCATCAAGGATAGCCGAACCCAACCACGGAGTGACTGGCGGGCGGACATCCTAGACGTGCTGCGCGAGAAGGACAGGCGGCTGGCTAACCGCCTAGGAGATGAGTGGTCTGGCTGGATGTTACTGACTGAAGTTGAACACGCAGTTATTGGGCAGCGTGGATTCGCAAGTCATCAACTGAAGGCTGCCGTGCAGGAGTACGTGGACTTCGGACTTCTGCGTTACTCTAGGAGGAGGACCAAGATTGCGTTTGCGGAGAGGTGGCAGGCTGAGTCCGATACCGATTAGTCCAGCTCCGAGGTGGTGACCATCAACTTTCGAATCATGACGTAATAGGGTACGACCACCTTGTAGAAAAGTTGCCTGTACGCAATACTTCGGTAGCGAGTGACGAACCACAGAATCGTTGTATTCGCCGCGGCTACGACGGCAAACGCCGGTTGTGGCGAGTACTTTGGCAGACAGACGCCAATCGCCAGCGCGAGAAAATAGCCGTACACGTGACACCGCAACCGTTGGTACTTTCTGGTGCTTGGTAGCTGTGTTGGGAGAACAAGTAGCTTACAAGAATTTCAAACAGCAGATGGACCCAGAGATACTCAACCAAAGGTGTGTTGATCAAATGAGTTGGGGGGACAGTCTTGAGGGCGTTCACGAGAATCAGACGGATGGTGGCCACCGTGTACGACATCCACCAGTAAAGAACGCCATGGGCGGTCACCCAGCGAGTCCGATGTGGCACGAACACCACTGAAAGATGGCCAATGCACATCACCAGGGAGAGACACCACAAAGCGCTGACGATTATACGGTCGCGTGCTTCGGAAGCAACAATCTTGGACATGTGCAACGTGAAGGCCGCATTGAACTGGAGGTTCAAAAGAATGGTGGGTACCGATATCATCCAGAGCCTGGTGCGCCGGATGTGTGCGAGAAGGACAAAGCGAAGATGGTGAGTGATCCAGTGCTCGTACAAGGATTCAATATTGTCATCCGAAAAGTGGTGGAGGATTTTCGCGCAGGGAGGCATCTCGCACAACGGGAAGCTCACTGCAGGTCGACGCATATAACGGCAGTGCCGGCTGCAGAATTGCAGCACGCTCCTGACTCGTGTTCGCCACCTCGTCGTAGCCCAAGCCTTGGTGGTAAAAACTTTCATCACAGTGTTTCGACGCGAACGGGCCGTCGTATGCCGAACGTCCCTACGTGTATGCAACGGCCTGATGGACGGCGATACTTCTGTTAGGATGCCGAGAGGGCGAGATATCTGAGAGTGCATGCAGTCCGAACCGGCTGCGTTCATAGAGATAATGCCGTTGTTGAGAGTATTGCAGCTGAGCCAGGAGGCGGAGAGGCGCCGCATCAGTCTCTCGCAGCGTGCCACCGGAATATCGATCTCCATGCGCAGAATAGCATCATACCCGTCGGTGGCGATCAGGGGCTGCGTAAGCACCAAACCAACGAGATGCTCCAGTTCTCTGTCAGCTATCCATAAGGCTACTGTACCCGCAACGTATATTCCCGCTGACGACAACATCATGACGACGTCCAAAGGCGGAATCTCGGTGCCGTCAGCGACGTGAACCTGCGTCGAGATGACGAAGGTTACGACGAACGCGGAGGCAAGGGCGAGGACCACAACTACCTCGAATCCCGACGCAAAAAAAAATGCCGTCAGGTACATGTGGGTGGGTTCTGTATTGGATGAAACGGAAGCTCACCGAAAATGACGTTGTTCGTACTTATCGCACTTCCCCCCGAGACAGCCAGCACGCAGAGATAAATCAGGAATGCTGCGTCCGCTTTGTGGCGTAGGATGGACGCGATCGAACACAGCAGACATGCGACGGCGACAACGTAGTAGTTTTTTCGACTCGGACTCGTCCCGGCATCGTAAGCGTTGGCCAGCATCCACATTACCTGAACGAACGAACACAGAGCCATGACGTGCTGCGCGTCGTGGTGGAGGCAATGCTTTGCCCCCATCTGATTGGGAGGGGCCCTGTATTGCAAATTGTGAC
>NW_027178988.1:0-148095 GCF_019968985.1 Porospora cf. gigantea B | reverse complement strand
TGCGTGAGACTTTTCAGGATATCTCACTCGTGGAATTGAGATAGAAGCTTCCACGGTGCTTGGGCGGGCTCCGCGGCGTGAGTGTGGGCTTCATCCCAAATCGAAATGAGCTTTTTATAATAGAACTGATGGCTCGAACGCTCAGGGCTCGGGACTCTGCACCGCAGTATCAGTGGTGTGAGCTGCTAAACGCACTTTGCACTCGTCATGGCCTGGAGCCCTGCGTTCTTCCCGGCGTATCTAGAGGACACGTGCACCCGTTGAGCAATGTGGTGACGCTCAACCTCGGAAGCCTTTTATTTCACATCCGTACCAGCCCTGACGTATTGACTCCTGAGAAGATACTTGAGATGGAACAGTGGGTTGAGGGCAACATCTGCAACGGCGAAATCCACTACGTGTGGAAGGTGTTCATCGCTTTGTGCTACGAGGCATGTGAGGCATATCGTCACGTTGATGTCGGCATTATAGGCGCCAGCTTCAACACAGTACCATTGCATCAGCTTCTACCAGGTCTTACTCGAACTAGCGTGCTCTCGAAGAGTACCAAGACCGCGGGCTCTATGACCCAAGTGGTTCCTGCGTGAGGCAAAGGTCACAGCTACACACAGGTACCCTGCAATGTGCTTTCCGTATCTGCACTCAGTTGCTGCCTATCTGGGTGTGTGGGAGTACAAAATGCCTCCTCCTCGCGGCTTTTTCGATGGCGTCTACAACACATCCATCGAAGCTTCACGATTGCGGCAAGGCCAACTGTCGTACAGGACTGAGGGTCGCCGTACGCATCGGGATGTGACTATGAGTATCGTGAAGTCTATGGCTGCGGGCGAGTTGCTCAACGACATTCAGCTACCTGACGATCGTGTAAGTTTGGACCAGTTTAAGGCGCTGCTGCCGGAGTTTCATTCGGATCCCCTACAGGAAGTCGTCCTTCGTCTAGCGTGGCGCGTCATCAGGCAGAATTCCAGCGCCCAGTACCTGTCGTCTCTACCAGAGGCCCAGATCCGATGTATGGACGCACGAATCCTTGAGGATGGGCCGTCAGGAGTGGTGCAGCTTGCTGACATGCTCGTTTCTCGCCGATTCAGGGTGATGGATCAGGTAGCGGCGATTCAACAGGTCCAAGAGGTTGCCCTGACTCCCAAGACGCACCCGGAGCCACACTCCCTTCGGCAACAAATATTTCGGTGTCGAGATGAATCGACGTCACAGCCTCATTTTCCATCGTCGCGTTGCCGGCGCTTTTCTCGTAGGAATTGAGTCCACATGTACAGCTAACATTATTTCACCGCGAGTATGTCGAGTCGACGCGAAACTTCTCTAATGTCGCGCGACAGGAACTCCAAACGTTTCATATGCATGACGGCGAACACTGGAAGCGTTGACGTCGTTGTGGGGGCACCCAGTGCCTCGCTCATGGTGGTCATGCGCGCCAGAAGAGACGGCAGGCAGGCAAATGTGGTATCGGTGGCTTCTTCCAGAAGCACAGGCTCAGGCACGACACAGATGTGTGTTGGTGCTGACGCTTGAGTCTCGGCGAACTTGTTCAGAGCTGAGAGTGCCAGCGTCTGGAGTGTTAGGGATGTGGGACCGTTGTCGGGTGGCATGACCACCATCATGTGCGGCGTTGACACTCTATCCAGGTACTGTTGGAACCCCAGTCGACTAGAGACTTCCACCACATTTACAGGCAGGGGAACGCGTGTAGGATCGGAAGGCATCTCAGATGATCCGTGCCTCTTTACCAGCGGATGGTCACGCTGACAAGGCAGCCACGCCTCAGTTACAGGCGTCGGTTCCTGACCGATCAATGCCAACAGCATTTCCGTGTGAGAATTAGCGAGTGTGGTTTTCTCCTTGTTGAAGCTCTCGTCTCTGGAATGGATCGCCAGCGCATTGCGGAATGCTAAAGATAGATTCTCTTCCACGTCGAAACTATCCTGATGCGACTGGAGAACCATTTCCTCCGCCCCCTTGCATGTTTGAAGGATGAGGTCCGACAGGGGAGATTGGATTTCGTTGTCCGCAGTCAACTCCGGGGACGTAACGAGAACTTTTTCCAAGGCTCCCTGTTTGGCGGAGAGAGTTTCTTTGAAGATGCTCATCGTCTTGTCGGGACTCAATCGCACATCCACGAATGGAAGTACGGGCAGCTCACCGTCGAGAGATGTCTCCAGCAGGTCGGCAGCCATCCTGAGGGCCTCCTGCACTGCCTCACTTCGCCGGCAAGTCAATTCCCTGTCCAGGTCACTCAGTGAGACTGTGAGGCCTCTCGATCTTAATACCGCAAACCGGCTCGCGTCGATTTGTTCTTGGAAGCCGCGAGCCAGGATCATCTGACTGAGCTTTTCTCGAGTCGTCTCAATTCCTCGCTCGGCGAGTGAGCTCCGGACCCTTCGAGCTGTCAAAGCAATTTCACACAGTACACCATACACCTCCTCAATCGTTGCCTTCACCAACTGCACCAACTCGTCATCAGACAGCTTGCGAAGCTCGGGTCGTGACCACCGAAGTCGGTCGATGAAGTTCCACGCTCTGCAGTCGCTCTGCAGGAGGTAGGTGGCTGACGCCGCTACGCAGACGAGTACAGCCGCTCGCCACAACCTGGGAGTCTGCATTCTAAATAGCAATTATTTAGAGCAACGAAAGAGAAATGTCTCATCTTAGGTTACCTGTGTGAGTGAAGCTGTATTGTGTCTGGAGCTTATGCTGTGTCCGCTCTTCGAAATTCACTATTTCCGCCAATGGCGCCGAGACAAAGCAAAAAGAACAACCGACCCCGCAGTCGGAACTCGGATGGCGACCACGTGATATTCGTTGACAGCCGTCAACTCATGAAGGCCGTCGGGGCCAAAGGTCTCCGCGAGGTACTTGGGGACTCGCCTCGAAAGGCACCCAAGAAGACCGTCAAGCGCGATGCCATCAGCAAGCCCAATCCAAAGAAAGGTGCTCGAAAAGGCGGACGAGGAGCCAACAAGAAGAAGGCCCCTGCTAACCCCGAGACTCTTGAAAAAGAGCTTGCAGAATATATGGGCGACGATGTCCAAGGACAGCGGTAAGCCACAGTTGTCTTCCGTCACGCAGCCTCAATAACCAGTTGACAAGTTACTTCATGGACGGTGACTCGAACGTATGAATTAATCAACCCTCTGTCTCTTGCTGAACAGCCTCCCGGATGCTATGTGCACCGCTGCTGCGTCTCTCGTCCTCTTCACGGGCCCTGCCTCCGCCACTTCTGACGCCGGCTGGACCTCCTCTGCGATATCAGGCACATCTTCCGGCACATCTGCCAGCCGACTAAACTCTCGACGGAGCACGGGCTGTGTGAAACCGCATGTAGACCCACATGGTTTTCCTTTTCTATCTTCCGCAAGGCGACACGCAGCGCCTTTGGCGTGATGAAGTCGTGGGCGTCTTGGTACGCTGCTTCATACTGCTGCGTAGAAAGTGCCTGGGCGAAGAGGACGAATTTTGTTCTCTCCAGCTCCGAGCTAAGGCGACTCTGGATCCGCCTCACACTGTCGAAGTCCATTCCCAGCCGGCCCTTGGTGCTAGCGGTGAAGCATTCAAGTAGCCCTGCGTGCAACGCCGTAGTGTCCAGCTGGTTGGAAATCAGATGGTTAACCCGCCATAAGGACTCCATCAGGCGCCGAGGAAGCGCGGAGCTCGATGGATTCTTGAGCTGCAGATATCCCAGAGCACCCGTCACTGCGGCCACGTGCTCGGTCCAGAAGTGGTACTTGAACTTGACGTCCATGGAGGTGCTCATGGGGTGGGTGGGGGGGCGGAACGGCATGTGTGCCAGGGATTGCGCGAAAGCGTCGAAGCTGTGGACATTTCCCGAGCTAGCGGCCTTCTTGAACCTAGTCAACAATATGCCTGTGTTGTCGACTTCCACTGGGTGATAGACTGTCAAAAAATCTACAGCTGCAGTGAGCGGCTCGCTGATCAACCATCGGTCTTCACAGAGGTGCACGCGGGTGAGATTGTAGTCCACGCCGTAGAGAAGAGGCTGCCGTAGATATGCGCTGAGGGTGGTTCGTAGTCGCCTAACAGTCGCGTGAAGCCGTCGGTCATCGTGGAAGTCAAGCAACGGGGTCCATAGATATCCGACACCGCTCTCGTCCCAGACGTTGTCTTCAACGTAGGGTGTTTCTGGGTAGGACAGTGCAGTCTGCGGCACCTTGTTGTAACGTCCAGCTGTGGGTGCGAGGCAAAGGACGTCACCGGCCCGAGTCACCAATGTTGGCGACCCTAGCCCGGAGATACCAGCCCACACGATTTGATCCAAGAAAGGCACAGTGAGACTCTTTCCGTGCAGCACTTGCAAGCGGGAAGGGTGCACGTCCAACATCTGCACGCAGTACACGGAATCGGGCTCCTGGGACTCTATGAGCTCGCCTGTCAGCTTGAGCAGGTCGCCGACTGCCTCCTCATGTTGGTCGGTGCCGATGTCGCACGTCGATAGGTGCCGCAGATTCTGGTGAAGCAAAGTCATGAAGGCGTGTTCGTTTGGGGACTGCATAGAGCACGACACCGCCAGGATCAAGTTCTCTCTGGAGGCCAAGAAGGCCAGCGTTCCTGGAATGCGCCACGTACAGTAGACTCCTCCGCCAAATCTGTGGTACAGAAGAATTTGATGGTCGTCAGTGGCCACGGCAACGCCTGAAGCGTGCACGGCCAGGGCCAGCACGCCTACAGAATGCGATAGTTCAACCCTCCATTTGGCGTCCTCGACGCTGTGCCAGGAATCAAATGGGTTGTAGCGAAGGCTCCTGCAACCTGCCTCCTGGCAAAGAAACGCAAAGCCAAACCTGCCGATGGCTCCTAGAATCACAGGGCAGTCAGGAGTGAACGATCGGTTCCTGTGGCTGTTCTCAGCAAGAAACGATTGGACTCGAACGACCGCTTTGGGTCGTAGGTACTCCTCAACAGCAGGTGGAGTCAAATTTCCAGAGAAGTAGTCTGGCAATGAGGCCCCTTCCACCATCTTTCCACTAGGGCCGTAGCAATCGGTTATCAGCCTACTGACCCTGAAAACGTCCTCCTCGTCGAGTTCCACGCTCATCATCAGAGCGCCGTCTACACCATAGCACAGTAACTTCTTCCACTCAAATCCATCCTTGGCCACAGTCCAAGGCGTCTCTCCAACGCTCATGTGCTTCCATCCTCGCCTAAGTTGCAAAACAGGTTGCTGTGGCTGCACCACGGAGGGGTGCGCGTCCCGATCTTGAAGTCTAGACACCTCCCTCCACAGAGCTTCGAGATCCCCAGAGGTATCAGCAAAGAGGTCGCTTTGACGTGCCGGTGACTTGTCAGAGGGACTTCCGTCAGCGACATCAGCGGTGTCGGCAACGAAATCACGGGGAGAATCGCTGTCTTGTTTTAACCGCCTTCGTGTCTGAGGGTCGCCAGGGTCCAGCTGTTTCGCCTCGGGCAGAAGGGGTTCTGCCTTAGCAGTAGTGTCAGTCACCACCAGGTAGTGACCGTCTTCGACTACAACTGTCGCCGCTTCACGCGACTGGATCAGCGGCGTCAACGGCGTAAGGTTGCCACCTCCAACCGTCCAGACGACAAATTCGTTGCCTAGCCCCGACGTCACCACCGTGTCTTCGTACGGATGCACCTCACACAACGGGTTCGTATGAGGTGAGGTTATGAACGTCAACCGACCTGTGGTCAAATCGAGCACTCGAAGCTTCCTGTGCCCTGGTAGCACAAGCAGATGTCTAGACAAAAAACAGCAAGAAAGCCTCCAGGTGGAGGTCGGGTCTGCCTTTCGGAACATCTCGTCATGACGGGTTGTGTTGAGCAGCTGCCCAGAGTCTGAAACCTCCAGGACCGTCAGAGCTCTCTCGCTGCTCTCGGAAATGGCCACGACAGTCAGATCCGCCGACTCACGTCGCACACACATGCTGTTCGGAATGCGGGGCGTCACCTCTGACGTTAGCACCTCCATGGACGTCGCCACTTGCGGTGTCCCCTCAAATGTCATACCCAGTCGATGGACGCTGCCATCCTCGAGAAGGAGCAACCAGACGCTCACCACGTCATCCACCAACAGGGAAATCGAAACCACAGCAGCGTCGAACTGGTGGAGGCAATTGGTTGTGTCCGACGCGAAGGACAGCTTGCCGTCCTCGTCACCAAGGAGCAGCCCTCCCGGACACGCAGCGACGGCGGAAAAGTTTCCGGCGACGTGTAGAGTCAGCGTATTGCCGGTTCTCTTGTTCACGCCGCTGGAGCTGTGGAACATCGAGCCGTGATCCACAGCACTGATCATCATTGACGGTTTTGTTATTATTCGCACACATTTACAAACTGCCGTTCGTGGGTGATCGCTCAGGCCGGTGCAGCGAGAGTTTCAATTCCCGTAGGGTTGGAGGGATGACGCCCTCGTGGCACTCATCTGCATTTTTCGCAGGTCTGGTTTCGTTGGTCTTGAACGCAGTCAAGAACTCTGAGGCGTCGAGGTCTCCAAAAGCCACAGCGTATGTGGCGGAGAAGAGCGGAAAGTGCTCACAGAGGCCGTTATGTTTCAGCACGCTATAAACCTCCTCGCATGTCAGGTGTCCTTGCATCTTCATGCCCCCGAGGAGGTCATGCTCAATCGCCTCCCACGAGGTGAACCTGCGACCGCCTCTGCGGGTGAACTCAGCGGCGCAACGCACATTTCTTCCTCCGAAGCAGGTCGTGATCACATCCGCAAAACCGCAGGAGTCGAAAAAGGTTTCCTCGAGAATGCCGTCAAAAAACAAGAGCCCAAACATCTTCATCTCCTCGACTCCGATACGAATTATAGCGCTCTTCGTGTTGGTTCCTAAACCCAACCCCTCACAGAAGCCCGCAGACAGCGCGATAATGTTTTTAACTGCGCCGCAGATTTGGACTCCGTCCACATCAGGGACGCAGTTCACCTTGAAGTACGGCCGATCAAAAAGCTGCTGCCATATCGCGGCCATGTCGGCGCCTTTATAGCCGATGGTGGTTTCCGAAAACTCTCCACGGGCGATGTCGTTCGCTACGTTTGCCCCCGACATCATGGCCATATCAATGCCCAAGATGTTCTCAATAATGCTCGTGAAGAGCACCGGTCGCCCATTTTCCACGTGAAATCCCTTGACCAAACTGATCCCTCGGCAGCTCGGCTTCACATGGCCAACCATTGAGTCGCATACGGCCGTCACGAACTGATGAGGGAGGACGAAAACCAAGAGGTCAGCATCCTTCACCGTTTCCACGATATCAGAGAGACAGATCAGGTTGTCCGAAAGCATGTACCCAGGCAGGTACGTCTTGTTTTCTCTGTCTCTCTGCATCACCTTCACGAGCTGTTCGCCTTCGTAGGTTAGATCAGCATGCACCCAGATCTTGACTTCGTTGTCAAAGATGTACGACTGTTGTACGTTTTCAGCGACAATGCGAGCGATGCAGGTCCCCCAGTTGCCCGACCCTATGATTGAAACCTTGAGTGGTCCTTTTCGGAGCTGCGAGAACATGGAGGTCTTGTGTGCTAGTCGTTGCGTCATAGATCGTGATTATACAGGTTTTTATTTCAGCACAAAAGCGTGGGTCATTGGAGGAAGAGAGTGGGAATTGCAATCAAAGTCTGCGCGTGGCACAAGGGACTCACTAACCAAAATGCAGATTAACACAATGTGTGCGCCCACCGCAGGTGTCTATCACGAGCACTCGTCTCTACCGAACCCCCGAGTAGGGCGGCATTTGTCATTTCGAATACTACAAGGTGAGTTGTCGTCGCATTGACTCGAAATGACTCGTCGCAGGTCCTTTTGCCGGTCGCACCTTTCACCCTAGACGGAGTCGGTGGCTTCCTGATGGCAGCCTTGGCGAATCGATAGGATCCGGCCAGACTTGCTCGTGGCGTTTGAATGGAGTTGATCTTGAACCAGTGCACGCGTATCTTAAGTATTTCGAGTTCGAGGCCTTTCGAACTCCCGACTGCTTCCCGCTGGAATTCTATCCCAGTTGTTTACCTGACGTCGTACCCAGGCACTACCTTCAGCCTGCGGCGAGTGAGTGTGGATACGGCCCGTAACGCAGAGTGTGAGGTGTGGCTTCATGTGGCAGACGCTCCAAAGCAACTCTATGATGGCGAGATAATAAGAATTGGGTCGAGTGAGTGGCTCGTGGAAGAGAAGCGTCTGCTTGACTGGGCGCCCACGGGAGCCGACGAGTTGGTACAGGTTCTACGATTTCTGCAAACGTACGAGATAGTTCCCCTGCTTCCCTTCTTGAGTGTGGCAAGCTCACGTGCAGGCCGCAGTTTGTCTCTCCTGTGGCTCTTGGACTTTGGTCGAGCACACGACTTCGACTTCATTCAGCAAGCGGAGAACTTTCGTTCAGTGCCACTTGAGCTGCTCGTGATCCTCGAGGTTGCCTTGGAAGACCTGAGGGATCACTTCCACGCCTACAAAAGCGCCGACATTCTTCTGCTTCACGAAGTGGACGGGACACGTGTAATGACTGTGCCCACGTCGGGACTCTTCGTGCAGCGGGAGTCGCACCGCTCACGAATTCACAACATCGGCGCCGACCTTGCCCTTCAGACAACCCTCAGGAATCAACTCACACTGCCCACATTAACGTCCTACTACGATGATGCAGTCCCGACTCTGACGAAGCTAGCTATCAGGCTGGGCGTGGCTGTTCCGAAAGAAACGTGTCAGACGCCCCCCACTAGAACTCCGATAACCGCGTCGCCTTCCAAGTCACCTGAGAGTTCCAGTGATGAGGCGAGCTTCGCCTTGCCGAAGCTGCCCAGGCAAGCCGGTGTCAGCCATGCCAGCTTCGGTCCTCAGGGGGAGGACTACTTTCTAGGTTTGGAGAGAGGCGCCATGCAAGACGAAAGCCCTCTCGTTCCCCCCAGAGCCAGTGAGAGCCTCAAGCCCTCCCTCGCTGAGGAAGACGCCGACCTGGATGATAACCTGCTGCCACCTCGACTGAGCCCAGATGAAGCGTATGACGCGTCATCTGAGAGCTCTGCTGCCGACCCTGTTCAGGTTCTCGACCACGAGACAACACCACACCGGCGAGCTGATAGCCCCACCACTGAGATGTGCTCGGCTGCGATTTGTTGCCCTGCCTGTGGAATCGGGCCTGGCGCGGTGATAAGGATCGCTGGCCGGGCGTACGCTCTCGTCGAGGTCGATGCCGCAACGCTTGAACCAGTAGAACCGATTGCATTACAGGTTGAGGAGTCCACGTCGGAGTGTCAGATCCGACTAGATGTATTTGAGGTTAATGCCGAGAAGCGCGTGGAGCATGTGGACGTGGACAACTTCTCAGACGAGCTACCAGAGCCCATGATGTCGGACACGCCTCTATCTTCTGTGGGGGAGCACACGCCCTCCCAAAAGTCACCAGATCAGCCTGATTGCCATGTGGACTCTCTGACGGACGAGCTTCTGGGGTCGGAAGATTCTCCAGATGAACCTCGCCACCCAGTGGTGGCATTTACGGAAGAGTCTCTTCTCGAGGAGTCCCCAGACAAACCTCAGTACCCAGGGGAGGCAGTAACGGAGGAGTCCCTTCTTGAGGAGTCCCCAGACAAACCTCAGCACCCAATGGAGGCAGCAACGGAGGAGTCCCTTCTGGAGGAATCCACAGATCAGTCTGAATGCCTTGTGGAGTCTCTAACCGATTACTCCGTTCCGAAGGGGCCTTCTCTTGACGGGGTTCGAAGCGCTGTGGAGGCTTCAACTGAGACGACCCGGAATGAACTCACTGAAACGTTAGTAGACTCACTAACCCCTAGGTCCCTTGAGGAGGCCCCATATCCGTCTGAATGCGCTAAGGAGTCCACAATGGACGATGTTAGCGTGGATGACGTGGCGACTCCGGCTGCTGCGGAGACTACAAAGCCCCCACAAGAGGTGTTGCAGAGCGAGGTGTGTGTTTCCAGCCACCTTGTATTTCCTGTGACAGACCCCCGAATCTACGAGTTGTGCCCATCGTATCCTCCGATGACCAGCTCGTCCGTGGTGGGCCTGTCTGATCTACCGCTTCTATTTCCTGTCGGTTGCGCCCAGGCACCTGTGACGCCGTTGCTGAGGCCCCTGTCCCCCGTAGACCTCGAGGACCAGCTGGCTCGCGGTGCGCTGCACAGCCTGCTGCATAGGATCGAAAGACACGTCAGTACACCGCCACTACGGCCTGTGGACTTTGAATCCGAGGCGCGGTTGGCGCAATTCGCGGAAACGGTGAGCCATGAGCTGATGCCCAACCTGGTGAAACTCGAGTGGGTCCGGGCTGGTCATACTCCCTCTCTGCCCCTCGCCAGTTCTCACATCCGCATCGACTACGAAAAACACCCAGCAATGCTGAACCCCTCCCTCATCGGCGTGCAAGTCCACTCGGAGGCCGCCGTGTGGCCCACAGACATGACGGACAATACCGTCGCTGTAGCACGACCTGTCTGGGGGTCTGAGATGGCAGAGAGTCCGTCGATTCTTAAGGATCGCGCACGTCGGGTACTTTCCTGGCGACGACGACATCTGGGCCTGGCTTCCGAGAAGCGGTTGGCTGCTGAGTGCGGATTGACTTTACGTGTCGCCGATACACTTGTGAGCGAACAAGAGATCTCGGAGTTGAGTCCTGACAGGGACGTGTTGCTGCCGGTGGCCTCCGACTTCCACGGCGCGCCCAGCGAGGCCTCGTGCTTCATTCACTTTCAGCGTGGGAGTTGGTGGGTGAGTAGGCGGGAACCACAGCCACTGGGCTGCGGTTTCGACAATAGTGTATGGATCCGAAAGACAGGAACGGAGTCTCCCGCAGCGGAGCAGCTGCCGCGGCGACAGGACCTCACTCGGCTCCAGTTCGGAGACGTCTTCAAGCTACGAAATGTGGTTGTTCGAGTCGAGAGGTTCCTCGTCGGAGTAGGGGGCTGTCAGGGAGTCAGACTTCGAATGGAGGACGAGGAGCTGGTGATGCACGACATACCATTCGCTTCTGATCTGCCTATAAGTCTATACGGAGTCTACGACGGGCATGGTGGTCGTGAATGCGCCTCGTGGGTGAAGAGGGAGCTCCACAAGGTCTTTCTGCGTCAACTCTCTCTCGGTTGGCAGGGGCATAGATTTATGCATAGAGAGGTATATCGTGCACTATTCTCCGCTTTCGTACTCACAGACCGAGGCTTTCTCCACAGAATGGAAATTGAGCAGAAGGAGGCAGGTCCTGGGTCTGCGGTTGTGGGGGTTGCCATAGTGGGCGACCTCATATTCTGCGCCAACGCAGGGGATTCGAGAGCGGTGCTTTGTCGGGCTGGTCGAGCTATCAATTTATCGGATGATCATAAGCCTGTAAGGTCGACGCACTCCACTGACGCAGGATAATCCGACAGAGCATGAGCGCATCATTGGCGTCGCAAACGGATTCGTTCGAAACAAGCGCGTGTTAGGCCGCTTGGCGGTTTCACGCGCTCTGGGGGATCGTGAGTACAAGAGAGTTGGTACAGGGGTGCAGCCACTTATCGTGTCTGAGCCAGAGGTGCGAGTGGAAGCGATGAATGAGCATGACGAGTTCATTTTAGTGGCATGCGATGGGCTCTTCGACGTCTTCTCCTCGCAACAAGCAATTGATTTCTGTCGCCAATCATTGCTTCGTATGGACAACATGGACCCACAACGAGTTGCATTCAAGCTCGTTGAAGACGCCGTAGACATCCGAAAGAGTCGTGACAATGTTACCGCTCTTTTGATTATGTTGAAGACATCGTTTTCTTAGGCCGAAGTCAGTAGGCTGGCCTCCTCGTCTTTTAGGAGTTCGTCTCTTTTTGTTTGAATGCGCCAACCAGCAAAGGTCAATCCTATCCTGAATCTGAGAGCTGCTTCCTACTCACATCAAACCAAGTAGTACTATGTCCCACCCTGCAAGCTGCGTCTGACTAGGGAATTGGAACAGAGAAATAGGGTTGAATGGTGAGCGACTGGATACGCCAGCGATGTAGGATACGTATGATAGGGCGCCGACGACGGTACTCGCGCAGAGAAAGGAAGACACTAGATTGTCGGAGACGGGCAAGAGGTACATCATCACGGCCGCCACCAGTGACACGACGACGAAGTTGACAGTGAACACCACTTGTGCCGAGGGGTGTGTGAGAACTGTCGCCAAGCCTGCCGGTAGTCTCAGCGCCCACCAGAGCGTGGAGCAGATGGTCTGCAACACGACCGCACCTACCCACCATCGAACAAGCGGGTAGGCGACCTCATCTGTGAAGAAGAATGAAACTGCAACTATCGAGGTCGCTATGACCCAGGACACGACAAGGCCCCAGAGGCCCTCAAATAACAGTCCGCTAAAAATCGTCAGAGTGACGCAGAACCCGACGTAAAAGCTCATGACCGCGAGGAAGAGAAAACGTACATGCTCGGCGCTGGGATCAACAGACCCTGCTCATTACTTGGCCACGAACAAGAAGATCAGAGCGTACGCTCCGAATATGCACACTACGAGCAGGAGGCTGATGACATAACTGCGTGAAGCCAGGGCCGAACCCCACGCGACATCATCGTAAACCAAACCGCGCGGGAGGGCAAGCATTGGTATGCATACAATGATCCGACAGGAGACCCTCGCAAGGCTGGCCAGCAACCTTGTCAACCTGGAAACCAGACTCCAGGTGAGAGCTGACGTTGGCCCCAACACAGGTGCTCATGACTGCGGACGAAACTATGTCGTTCATGGAGCTCAAGGAACGCACCGCGGACCTTGTACTCCTCGAGAAGACCAAGGCGCAAGAGCTCAATCAGACAGACCTCCAAATTCTTGAGCTGGCGAGGGACGTCAAGGTGTCACAAGAGGAAGAGCAGTGCCTGAAGCAACAGGTGGCAGAGCTCTCGCAGCAAGTGAATCGACTTGACGCCGAGCTAGGCGCCGCTAGGGCATACGTTCGCAGACTAGAGGCCCAGAAGGGGGCCGCTGACAGGACGTCAGGGGTGTGCAGAGAGGCTGCAGCTTACCTGGACCTGGCGCTAGAGCAGAAGACCTCTGAGCTTCGGACGCTTTCAGAGCACACAGGACTGCCACCATCCATATCCAAACGCAACCTGATAGCCCACCCGCCGCCCCAACGCCCTTGTCTAACGAAGCCCAAGCGAAAACGCCAACGCTGATAGGTGCATTTCATATGATGATGAAAGCTTTACTGTTTGTGAGCGCCATAGCACTTGACCTCCGCTCCGCACTGGATACCTTCGGAATTCGAGTGGAGAGCGTCACCAGTCATTATTCATCCAGCTGCCCTAAGGTACCACACGCCATCATCGACAGCCGGCAGGAGAAGGCAAGAAAGATGGTGGTGACGGAGGCGTCGATCAAAAAGAATATCCTGACAATGAAAGGTCATTGCACTAAGCCTGGAAAGAGCCAGAAGAAAATTGAGGTCAAGGTTAAAATTGACCGAAAGAAATACGAGAACAAGTACAGCAAGAAGAAGCACCCTGAAGCTTACCACAGCACTGTCACGTCCACGGATGTCACTCTCAGCGACAAGAACGGTTCCTGGTTAGTGTATCCAGGAGTGCCGACGCTACGGAAGAATTGATAGGTAATATTATTGTACATGCATATCAAGATTCGTAAGATTGATGAAACCGCAACCGTTTTCGACGGATGCAAAATCTCACAAAGGTGACCACCAATGATGGGAAAACTATGACAGCCATAAAAATCGCGACCATGGTCAGAATCCAGCCGATCTCTTTAGAGAAGGTAAACGTATCACAGCTACCAACCAATTGGTAGGAATACACTGGAATGTTGTTATGCCAAAGCCATCTGGCTGACATGGTGCGTGAACACTCAAGGCGTGTCTGACGGGAAGTTGCATTCTCGATATGATCCCATGGTAGGCAGACGTCGGAGGCATTGCAGAAAGCACAGCCTACAGTCTCAGAACACTCGTCACAGTTCTTATTCTGCATACTGCAGAACCACGTCCAAGCGGCAAGAGAGCCCGCCCTCAGTATATCGAGTTGTCGCTCCACGTCGTCATCGATCATATCGACATTAAGCCGCCTTAAGTCAGAAAATATTCAGTGGTTCAGAGAGGAAATGAAGCCAGTTAAGGAACCAGTGGTTAAAAGATAAAATTGATGGCTGTTAACATTGAGTACGACCAACTGCTGGCGAGGTACACCAAATGGCAGGAGCAGTGGATGTCCTACCTCCAACAACAACGTCAAAGGTACTACCAGCGCCGAGAGGAGTCTGAGAAGGCCTTGGCATCGAGGCGCGTCACTAGTGCTTCGCGAGAGAACGTCTTGTTGGATATGGACCGCCAATTCCATTCGGCGTTCCAGAAACTGCAAAACACGTTCACCGAGCAGAATGAGGCCGAGTTGAAAGTATTGAAGAACTGGGAGTCGGCCTCTCTACAGCCGCGGGCGCTGCAGAGTCCTTCTGGCGCAACCCTCGAGTACAGCTCCTCGGAGCTTGAACGTGTCGCGTCGCAGCGATCTCTGCAGGTCTCGGAGAGGCGTCTTCATGACACCTACGTACCGAAGGCTCCCGGTCGAGGAGTGGAGCGTCGCCCCCTCCCTATCCACTTAAGTCCAGTGGAGCAGCGCCCTCTGCAACAGACGGTTCCAGTACTGCAACCTCACCAGATGGGTCCAGTGGTGTCCCTGTCCCAACAGTCGGCACAACATGCAGAACGTCGACCACTTCATCCTCGTACAGTGCACCACCTGGCCTCCAGGTCGCCCATCACGAACCCCAAAGTATTGACACAAAAGATGGCTCCGGTGGTATCCCTGTCCCAGCAGTTGGCACAACGTGCACAACGTCGACCACTTCATCCTCGTACAGTGCACCACTTGGCCTCCAGGTCGCCCATCCCGAACCCCAAAGTATTGACACGGCCAAAGTGCCAAACGAGACGAGTACCCTTGATTCCTTCGCATGCAATGATGCGTTCAGTGGGAGGAACCAACGAGTCTCGAGCCTCAATATCATCCGTCTGCAGCCTAATCGAGGCACCAGACACCCAGACCTTGGACGATAGGCCTGGCTCGCAGTGGGCACGCCTTCTATGTCATTCTTGTTAATCGTCCTCTAACGTCAGTCGCCTCAAACAGCGTTCCATCTCGACCTCACCATAGGGCTGAACTCGTCTGGACCGTCTTGACCGTCGGACGGGTGCAGAGGGCAACATGTCTCTGAAGGCCTCTGGCACTTCCGTTGATGAGGAAAATAGTGGATGATCCTCCCACGCATCTGCCATAAATTCCGTATTTCGGCTATGCGTTTTATTCCAGGTGGGCTCCCGTTCGCCAGTGCACGCAGGTCCCCCGATGAAACTAAACCTGTTGCTACCCAGCATCGTCTTGGCCAAGGGTGGTCTCAACTCACAGGTCTCCCTGTACCAGGACTCGTTCGCTTCAGAGGGAAAAACGGAGAAAGACGGAAGTCGTCGTCCCCACCCGGCAGTATCTGCACACACAACGACGTCGACGAAGCGCACGTCAGCGGTCCAGCCTGCTGTGTCTGCACACACAGCAACCTCGACGAAGCACACGTCTTCGGTCCAGAAGGAGACATCCAGCAAATTGCCCTCAGCTGATTCCGACAAAAGTGAAGCAGTAGGCAGTAGATCGTCCAAAAAGTCCTCAAAATCTGTCAAGCTGTCAAGTAGTGCACAATCTGGAAGCATCAGAAGCAGCTCCAAATCTGGAAAGTCTGTTCAGTCGTCAGTCCACGCGTCATCTGATGGCCGATCGGAGTTCGTCGTTCCAGCAGAACCGCCAGCCGGTGACGTGTTGAAGAAACTTGCAGCAGCCCAAGACGAAGTCAGAGCGGAAATCAATGCTCGTCTTAACAATCACTGCGGTCATCACTGCGGTCACCACGAAAATCCAGTTCCTGTGGGAGTTCCAGTTCCCGTAGCGACCACCGTAAAAAGTGAGCTCCTCCCACACGACCCCAGTGCTCCGCAACGGACTGAAACGGTGACCTATGAACGGAACCCAGAAACAGGAAAGCTAATCAAGAAAACAACGACCACGATTCGTCGTCGAATAATGGTGCCAAAGGCGCCACGCCCACCCACAGCAGCGCCCCCCGTGGTGGCAGGCCCAACCTTCAACCCGGCTTATCAGCCGTATGTTCCTCCCTCAGACCAAGAGGTAGTGCCCGTCGCTGTGCCACAAGCCGTTCCACACGTCATCCCACAAGCCCCACAATGGGCCTTACAGGCGCAGCCACAGGAAGTCGTAGTGGTGCAAGCGCCGCCACCAGCACAGCAGCCGGTACAAGTAGTCATGGCTGCACCTCAGCAACCTGCCGCCCCACAGCTACCTGCCGCCCCAACCCCCGCACACTTCTTGGATAGGTATATGGGACCACAGAAACAGGCTCCTCCTCGGCTACGACCTCGGAGGGCATCATCGTTGAGTTCTTCTGAAAGCGACTCCAGTAGTGACTTCAGTAGCGACTCCATTAGCAGTGATTCCTCAGGCACCTACTCTGGCAGTAGCGAATCCAGTAATACGAGTGACTTTTCCTTCTGATCCCACATTCATGTGATATGACGTAAAATCAGACGGATAGCTAAATTAACCAGTTTCTCACAACAACAATGAAGCACTTAATGAGCGTTTGGTTTCGCTACATTTTCGTTTTCCTCAGTCTCAGCTGTTTGGGAGCGGCAGACGAGGAGAAGAAGGATGTTGGACCCGTCATAGGAATTGATCTTGGAACCACGTACTCTTGTGTTGGTATCTACAAGAACGGTCGAGTGGAGATCATTCCCAATGATCAGAACAATCGTATTACTCCATCCTATGTGTCCTTCACCGAAGATGAACGCCTTATTGGGGAGGCTGCGAAGAACCAAGCGACAATCAACCCAACTCAAACACTCTTCGACATCAAGCGACTGATCGGCAGGAAGTTTGACGATAGCAGCGTCAGGAGCGACCAGAAACTGCTTCCTTTCCAGCTCGTGAAGAGGGGTGATAAACCCTATGTGCAAGTCAATGTCAAGGGCGAATCGAAGCAGCTGGCTCCTGAAGAGGTGTCTTCCATGGTGCTCGGCAAGATGAAGGAGGTCGCCGAAACCTACCTCGGCCGTGAGGTTCCCAATGCTGTGATCACCGTCCCTGCATATTTCAACGACTCCCAACGACAGGCCACGAAGGATGCCGGTGCCATTGCTGGCCTCAATGTCATGCGAATCATCAACGAGCCCACAGCTGCGGCGATTGCTTATGGCCTGGATAAGAAGGGTGAGGAGCAAAACATCCTTGTCTACGATCTTGGTGGAGGTACCTTCGACGTGTCCATCCTGACCATTGATAACGGTGTCTTCGAAGTTGCGGCTACTGCGGGAGACACTCACTTGGGAGGTGAGGATTTCGATCAACGTGTGATGGAACACTTCATTAAGGCGATGAAGAAGAAGGACAGCAAGGACATCCGCTCCGACAAGAAGGCGTTGCAGAAACTACGCCGAGAGGTAGAGAAGGCGAAGCGATCTCTGTCTTCCACACACCAGGTGAGCTTGGAAATTGAGAACATCATCGATGGCTACAACTTCACTGAGTCCTTGACACGTGCAAAGTTTGAAGAACTCAACAATGACCTGTTCAAGAAGACACTTGAGACTGTGAAGCAGACATTGAAAGAAGCAGACATGGACAAAAGTGAAATCGACGAGATTGTTCTTGTCGGCGGGTCCACCCGAATTCCTAAGATCCAGAAGCTGATTAAGGAGTTCTTCGGCAAAGAACCCAACCGAGGCATCAATCCCGACGAGGCCGTGGCCTACGGAGCTGCTGTGCAAGGTGGTATTCTTTCTGGCGCGACCACCCAGAGCGACATGATCGTCATCGATGTGGCCCCACTAACACTTGGCATCCAGGTGGTCGGTGGCGTCATGGCGCCACTAATCAAGAGGAACTCGGTAATTCCCACAAAGAAATCTCAGGTCTTCTCTACGAATGCTGACAACCAGCCTGGTGTCAACATCGATGTATTCGAAGGCGAGCGACCCATGACGAAGGACAATCACAAGTTGGGATCATTTTACCTTGGTGGAATTCCACCTTCACCTCGTGGAGTCCCCCAGATCGAGGTCAGCTTTGAAATCGACGCTAACGGTATTCTGAACGTCGCTGCTGAGGATAAGTCCACTGGAAAGATGGAGTCTATCACTATTACAAACGACAAGGGCCGCCTGTCAAGAGAGGAAATCGATAGAATGATTAAGGAGGCCGAGGATTTCTCGGAACAAGACAAGCAAGTGAAGTCGCGGATCGACGCCATGAATGCTTTCACCAATTACATTCACAGCGCGAGGTCCTCTTTGGAGAACAAGGATATCGGTGACAAGTTGGAAGAGGATGAGAAGACTGAAATTCTTGAGGCCCTCAATGACGGGGAAGAGTGGCTCACTGAGCATCCAGAAGCCGAAGCGGAAGAGATTAAGGAGAAGCAACAGGAAGTTCAGCAGATAATCAACCCCCACTTCTCCAAGATTTACGGGTCGCCTTCCGACGAAGACGATGAGGCCTATGATCACGATGAACTTTAATACGCTGAATGGTATCCAGTAATTGCAATGTTAGGCTGGCTTAAACCGCGAAAGCTACCGCCCACCGGCGAGCAGCTATGTCTGTCCCTGCTCGCAGCTGTGCAAGAGGTGGCCGCGTGTGGCGTGGTGCAGTTGCAGGGAACGGGTGTCATTGTTGTAAATGTTGGAGAAGTGGCCCCTGTCTCGGAGGCAGTGTCACTGCTCTGGTCTAAACGTAATGAGGCGTTGCTCACTCAACTGAACATGTGTATCACGCGCGTGACTGAGCTGTCGGTTGTCATCAACCAAAGCATTGGGGTGGACTACAGCGTTCTACTCCAGATGTGCGAGGAAGAACTTTCCGATCTGGATACATGTCGAGAATTCACGGCTCGGTTAACGTCTCGAGTCCTGGGACAGGTGACATTCGACGTTGAGGCTGAGTGCGCCAAGTTCAACACAAAAGTGCTGAGACAATCATCTGCAGCTTTAGCAAATCTAGCATCCCATATGCTGCTGGCCCCAACTCCCCCTATGGAGATTGCGCTTCTGAGCGTGCTATTCATGGACACCAGATGCCGAACAGCCCTTTGCAATCTCTTCGACTTGCTTTGCAGAGCGTCGCTGGAGGTATGCTCCACGCCGCTGTCATCCCTGTGGTCTTTGTGGGACCACGTGAACACGCAGCAAAGAAGACCCTTTCGACAACTCCCTCGCCCTCCTCGTCCGGATCCCATCACGCAGTTCCTGGTATGCAACAGTGTACCTCTAGAAGTGATGATACGCTCTCTACCTCACGCCACGCTTGGAAAGTACTCAGTGTGTCTTCTCAAGTCCATCTTCCTTGGACTTGTCGTCCAGCGGGTAGTTGGCGCGGTTGTGTGTCAACGATTTAACTGGTTGGCGGAGATCCACACCACCAGACTCCGAGAACTCAGTGTCAAGGCGCGGTTTACTCCACTGATCAATGTGGAGTTTACTAGCTTGTCTATGGGCAGCCCATCTATCTGGCTTGTAGCCGACGAGCTAATATCGCGGAAGCAGCTTTTAGTGGTGCTGCGCACCCTCATGTCGGAGGTTTCGGATTTCGTATACCTCCGCGAGTGTCACGAGCTTTCCACTCTTGCGCTGCACAGTGAGCCAGATCTTGTTTCGGGGATGCTGGCCCTCCATAGACACGACTTCATGGACGCGTTTCTGCACGGAGTCGCAAGCGATTCAGGAGGCTTCCGTGTCGCCTTCGCCATGACATTCCTGGTTCACCTGATCCAATCTCAAACGAGGGCGGGACCGCTCTCTCCCCTAAGAAGTTTAGTTCTTGATGAACGATTTTCTGCGTGGCTATTTGAGAGTCTTGGATCGATTCAACCCTCAGACTCGCGAGACGATTCCATTGGTATGCTCACCTTTCTTGTATTCGAGTACTTCTGGAAGGTTCTGACTTCCGACGGGCAGGAGACCACATGGAATACCTTCAAACGGCACCGCATGGATATCATGTTGGGTCTGGCGGTGTTGAAGGGTTCTGTGCAGGAAAGAAGAGTGGTTCTTCAGAAAGAGATCATGCAATTTATGTAGCTCTCGCGTCAGGCGGTAACAATTCCGGGACGTGGAAGGAACCCATGCTTGGAACCTGCGTAGATTCGGGTTGCGTGACCCAATCCTTCATGTGTTTGTCAGTGGATTCCATGATCTCCATGAATTCGTTCCACTCGTGATCCATGTCGACTTCCGGCGATCTGACCTCTGACTCCGCCTCGAAAACCTCTCGTCTGGAGCGTTTTACGAACTTGGGTCTCCGAATCAGCTCTATTGTGCGATGGTTCGCGTTTGTCAAGCAGTAGACGTCAGTTCCTGGAGGTGCGATCTCAGCGAGAGACGCCGGAGCCAGCTCCGTGGACACTGCTGGGAGACTGCTCAATGACGCTGTGCTGTCGCGTTGCGACTCCTCAACTGTTTCCGGCTCCGCGACAGCCTGGACATGCTGGGTCGTGTTGAGGGCCTGTGTGTTGCCTGCGGTTGGCACGCAGCAGTACGGAAGGCGCCTTTTGTTCGCCTCGTCTTCCTCCTGTAGTTGCTGAAGAAACGCTTGCTGCTTATATATCTGCTCCTGCTCCAGCAGCCGGCGCTCAAAGGCTTCCTGCTCTGGAAGTTCACAGCTGCCCTCTGACTCGTCGTCTCGCTGGTAGTGGAACTCGGGGAAAGCAGGGCGAGAAAACTCTGGAGGTGAAAGCTGCCAATCCTCTTGGGCCGGAATCGCCTCCTCGGCGTACGCGGCATCTGTTAGCTCGTAGTCGACAACAAACGCTGGAGCCGCTGGTACAAAGTCGTCATCCAGGTCGTTCGGGGAGTAAAAGTTTTCACTGTATTGCTCGCGATCCTCCTGCACGGGAGGTCTACTCTGTTCTGGCGCGCATTCAAAAGTACCAGGATGCTGCTGATAGAATTGGTTCCACCTCTCGAAGTCGTCCTCCACGGATTTACCCATCGGAATGCCCTCAACATACGCGGCCTCCAGAGGTTTGTAGTAGTCCCAGTGCCCATGAACGCCTGTCTCTGCCGCCACTGAAGGCGGAGGTAACACGTAGTCTTGTGGCTCTGGCTCCTTCACAGAATGCACTGTCACACTGTCTTCCTGGATTGCCTCTGCCCTCTGATATTCCGTAGGGGGCGGCCTCTGACACTCGGCCGAAGGCACTAATCCGTACATGCTGCATGGAATGCTCTGCTGTCGCTCACTTGTGAAGCTCCAGGATGGCTGCAATGTTTTCGTCAGTCACCACAGTCAGTGTCATATCATTAAACAGAGGCGACGACCAGACGTAAGCCACTCGGCTCGGCAGATCTCCCTCGTCCATGATAAAGCAAGGAGGTCGCAGCGCAGCGAAAACCTCGTCGTGCTGCTTGTAGAACCAATTCTGAACTCACCAGCGTGTCTCCCGTCTGCCACGAAAGTAGTGCCTTCCGCACAGATTCTCGGTACATAGCTAGTTCGAGTGCCTTACTCGGGTCTTGTTTGCATTCCCAAGGGGTGTGGTCAGGGAGGAACACGGGTTCCATGAGTTCAGGAGCGGCACTGGACACCAGCGGCACCCATTCAATACTGGAGGTCACCCCGTTCAGGTAATCTGTCAACAGTAATTGCGCTCCGCCCTCCCGAACCCAGAGAGACGAAGACCTCTCGAAAACTTGGCAGATTTGGCCGTTGACTAGGTACTCACCCGGGAGGCCGCATCGTATGATACTACCCACTGCAGAAGGATTTTCCAAACAAAAGTTGGCTACCTCGATGTCAAGGGGGTCTCGGATGTCCGCGACGTACACAGTGCACATGTCACCCATTGCGGAAGGCACCTCTATCAAGCCACTGAGCACGATAAATATGCGAACGAACACCAGCGCTGACGCCTGGTTGACAACCCGGTCCTGATAACTGCAGATGTCGTGGAAATCGAGCTGCTCTACATCCTTCATGGGCGCCTTCATGAACGGAATCCACTTTTCGTAACTGGTGCAGCTCGTTGAATCCATAGGTGTCTCGAGGGGCAGCACTCCATGCAGCGTCAGGGGATGCCTACTTTCAGTAGTGGTACAGACTGTCATGTGCAAGAGAAGAAGATCTCTCCGAAGGTCAGCGGATTTCATGGGGATCCGCAGAATCGAGAAAGATGATCCTTTGTAGCAGAACTGTCCCATTGTCAGGGACACCTCCTGAACAACCTCCAAATTCTGAAAAGCTCGAAGCTCAAGATAAACGTGCGAACGGGAAGCGCGGCGGAGTGTATGTTCGTCGACCATGACCGGAGGCATCGATTGGGGCATTCTTGTGCTGTTCCTAGGAGGATGACTAGGAGGGCATCGAGTCATTGGGGGAATGAGGGGAAAAGCATTTTGGCTCAGAGGTCGATCTTCGGGAACTGAAGTCAACCTTTCAGAGGCACCAAACCGCCTGATATTCTTGGGTGAAAGCTCGCGAAGGAACTCTCCCCCAGTGCTGAGACACCCAGCTAGCTTCTTCTTGTGGCCCTCACAGCCAAGGTCCAAGCAACCCAGGTAATCTAGTTCGCCTTCGCTACTATCGTTGGATAGGTATTCTACTTCCGAAGTACCTCGAGTCCAGTAATGGTCATCTGATCGCACTGTCTTCGGAGGATCTTGGGGAGCGTGTCTACCTTGGTTCAGCAGCGATGCAAGGCTCATGTTGGGCTTTACCGAGTCCCACACACTTGCTACTTTCCTTAGCACACCAACAGACACAGGCGTCTGACGCCGGCTGGCAGGATATGCGACTGGATACATATATTCGTCACCCATTTGGTCAACACCGTTGTTTGTGACCCATTCCTGAATTCCATGGAGAATGAATGAAGCCGTGTGACTGACAGCGTCCCAGTTTAGCTCATCCGGCTCGGTCGTGGAGGTTCGAAGAACGTCAGTACCAGGCCTATAGGTAATCTGTCCCTTGTACATCATCCTGTCGTAGTCTACTTGTCTTCTAGAAGGTCGTCGCGCTGAGACCTGAGCATTCCGGGCGGTGGAGTCGGTCAGGTAAGGATCTCCAACGAAGTCATCGAAAACTCGTGCATAGGCTGATTGTGCCATGTTGCGGATACCTGATCTCTCCGCTTTTGGTTCGCTGTAGCGGCCAGTGTTCAAGGGGCTTTCCTGCTTGTACTCCTGAAGGCTAAGTATCGCCTTGGACAGCATGGATGGTTCGTAGTCTTCTTCTTTCGGCATTCTATCCAGTGGCAGCGCGGAGTCGTTGGGTACCCCGGTGTCCGACGCCTGATCTACGTTCTCAGACGACCACGCTGACATGACAGCCGGCTCAGGAATCTCGAAAGATGCAATGTCTTCTTTGTCTCCACGTGAGTTCTCTTTGGTGCGTGGCCCATTTTCTGATCTAATTGGAGCTCAACATTTCTTACTGCTTCTCGATCGAACTTTTAGCTTGGAGAAAAATGACCTCCTGTCCCTGGGCATGGTGCCGGCAAAAATAATTACGTGTGCACTCCGGCAATGTGACTATCATTTGGATCTTGATTAGTACACGTCCACTAACATGAGAAATTGCGGCAAGCGCTGGGCGTATCCGTCTACGGCTGTGGTGTGTGCCCAACAGGTGAGAAAAAAACCAGTCGCGAGGGCCTGGTTGGCGTCATGTCATCATCACTACATAACAACACATGTGTGGATTATTTCAGAATATACGACATGTGGGGTTGGGAGAGACCAATAATATTGCCATTACTCAAAATCTTGGATTGATGCAACGCAAATTGTCCCTTAGCGATTTCACGTCTTCGAACATCCGAGTTGATGTTAGTCGTAGGCTCTCGGGAGAGTCTATTGCTTCTGAACACTCTGAAATGCCGAAGGCTGAGGTCCATCGCACCAAAGAAGTTGAGCGAAAGGATGATATGACGGAGGTGGATCAGACATTCTCCGTCAAGAGTGACCCCATCGAGATCAAAAAGCTGTGTATACAGCTCATTCCAAGGTGGAATGAACTAAAAGCCGACGACATCACTGTTAGACAAATTATGGCTGGTCTTACGAACCAGTTGTTCCAGGTGTGTCGCCGCGACGGAGTTGATGAGAAGTTTTTGTTTCGAATATACGGAGAGGATGTTGGTGACCTCTACAACCCAGATGAGGAGCTGGAGAGTTTCAAATACCTAGCGAAGCTTGGGTTGGCTCCTGGACTGGTAGCCACGTTTGATGGCGGCAGGATCGAGAAGTGGATTCTTGGACCTGCTTTGTTATCCAAGGAGATGACTAACCCTTCCGTTATGTGCACTGTTGCCACTATGCTGGCGAGGCTGCACTCCCTCCCAACGAAACGCGAGGATTTCCCAAAGTTCCCTGTGAGGCCGCTAGGGCACTTCTTTTCGTGGCGTCAGGCCTGCCACGACTTGATCCAAACCGCAATGGCGGATCCTCAGGCGGATCCCGTGTTGAAGCGACGACTTGAGGAAACCAGGGCGCTGGAGGTGTTCGAGCTCACTAAGGAGGACACTCTTCAGTCGGTTCTGATCCCTGCGGACGCGGCTCCCAGCATTCTCCACGATATTGGCTTTTGCCACAACGATCTGCAGGAGAACAATATGTTGGTGGAGAATGGCAGGCTGCAGTTCATAGATTTCGAATATTCCGGGCTTTCTCTACGGGCGGCGGACGTGTCGAACTTCTTTGCAGAGGCTACTCTTGATTACTGCGTTGATGAGTACCCCTTCTATAAGTACGATGAGAGCCTTTACCCCACTGTAGAGATGCAGAAGATTTTCGCCTCTGTGTACCTATCTGAAGCTTTAGGCGAGACCGTGTGGCCTTCAAATGACAAGTTCCAGAAACCATTCCTTGACGCTGTCGCACGATTCAGCATGTTTGGCGACGCGCTCTGGGGCTTCTGGTCTGTCATTCGGTGCCCTGACGGCCCGTTCACCAAGGACACATTCGACTTTCTGTTGTATGCCCGGGATAGATTCACTTCGTTTATTGCGAAGTATCAGAAGTATTCGAACATGTGACGCCGCGTATAGCACACATTTAAAAGTAAAAATGATTGATTCGACCTGGAGGGCGGAGCTTTTGCAACTAATAGATCAGAAGAAAGCAACGCAGGCAAAGGACACATCAGGCTTCGCACTGATCTCAACTGTCGTTCTGTTAGGCGTGCTGATCGCATGGACTCTTCTCTACTTGCGTCGTCGGTCGTCCTGTGAACGTGAGGAGACACCAGAAAGTGAGGCAATTGCACCAACCAAGCTCTCACTGATTTCTATAAGAGGCAAGGAATTCTTTGTGGATGACTGTGGACATGTGAGGCCACACATCTTCCAATTGCTTGAGCATTGTAAGGTTGTGGCCATCATAGAAGAGGAGGGCCCTGTGGAGCTCCCGCTTCCAAGCCATTGTGTCTTGTACTCCGACTGCAGCGATGCCTCCCACTCTCTAGTGCGACAGCTGCAGCCTTGTGTGCATGTAGATGCAGACGAGACTTTCACGCGTGAGATCAAGCCCTTTGTGCGGTCAGTTTTGAAGTGGCAGGCCGACGACGCGTTTTTGCTGGATGTTGTAAGGTGCTGCGATGATTTACAGTAGAAATGGGTGACGAAGCAATGCTTTGCTTGAAGAAATTTTGTCGGTATCGTTGACCAACAGCATGTGGAACAGAAGGTCCATCAACAGTGTCGCGCTGCGGTCGCTGTCGTCGAACAGGGTTACCCCCTGGCTCCGCAAGGACTGCAAGAACTTCCACTTCCGATGTCGGTGCTTGTCGGCTACACCACACGTGCCATTGTCAAAGGACAACGGAGCTACCTCGGCGACCGGTGACCCCGGAAGAAGGTCAATTGCCAGGGCAGGAGCCAGCGATGCCGGCTGTTCCCAACGCAGTTCTCGTCGAAAGTACGGGACGGGAATATCTGGAGGGTCTTGATGCGCTGGCTCGTAGAGTCCAGCGTTCAGGAAAAAGATTTTGTGCGGTTCCTGCATCAGACACGGGTATTGCCGAAGGACCTGTCGTGGGTTTGGTGACATGAAGGGGTCCAACTGACCAACCAAGATCTGCAGAACAACAACCGCAAGGCCCCACAGATCATAGGCGTGCTTTCGCATAAAGTCGTCCTCGAGCGCATCGCAGACAGAACTGCCGAAAAGCGGCGGCTGATACCCCGCCGTTTCCTGAGCGGTAGAAGGCGGTTCGTACTGGTAGAAGTGGTCCACGAACATGGTAGGATCTCCTGCTGGGTAGTGGAGGCCGGATCCAAAGTCAATCACGGAGAAGCTTCCATTTTTCACAAGGAGGTTGCTAAGTTTGATGTCACGGTGGACAACGTTCAAGCGATCCAGGCCCTCCAACGTCTGCCCGACCTCTATGAGCAGCTGCCGTAGGAATGTTAGCAACCGATCGTTATCAGATGTCAACTGCATCCAAGTGGTTGTCTAAGTTTAAGTAACATCGCAGTCTCACCGGTTCCGCTCCCTGGAACAACAACCGCAGCAGGTTCTCTCCGCGATGTTCAGAAACCATCCACATGTGCCCATCGGCGACAAACCAATCGTAGAATCGGGGAATATGGGGAACACCGTGCTGCCTACATAGTCTAGCGAAGTAGACCTCTCGTTTTCCACTTTCCACCTTGTGATATTTACCAGTCAGATGGATCTTTTTCATGACTACCGGCTCGCCGATATCTAGCCCCGCCACCCGGTCAAGCACCAGCGCGTGCCAGACTTCTCCGTAGCCACCGCGCCCTATCATGCGGTCCGTGCTGTAGTGGGCGGCTCTCGCGTCACCTGTCAGCGAGGGGAGGTTCGATTTCAACCGGCCGTAGTCGTTGTTGGCTGGGGCTTGAAGCTCGTAACGGCCCACGCGCTGTGAACGTACTAACAACAGAAAGTAGATCCATTTAACCATTTTGTGTTTGATGGGACCGAATCCGAGGAACCTCGAGCTCGTTGACTATCTCAAGGATTGTCGCCAGAGCTGGCGACACCGGAACAGCAATATGTACGCATGTTTAGGTCAAACGATTAATTCCTTGCACCACTTTCCCTTACCAGCAAGCGGTCATGCGAAGTGGTTGCATGGCTGCGGCTCCGCGGTAAACCGAGACATTGAACGGTTTTTCGTCAAGAACCGCTGTGTGGTGGGTGCTCAGGTGGAAAAAGACTTCTGCCGAGACGTGATACACAGTGCTAATGAGCACTTGAGACGCGAAGTAAAACGAGTGAAGAAGGTCCAAAAGAAACCGAAGAAGAAGGTGCTCAGTGCGACAAGAAGGGTCGTTCTGGTGACAATGCTCATCGCAAACGCCCCTTTATCGAAGGCAGAGGTAATCCGCCTGACTGGCGTTCTAGAGAAAGTTATCACCTCACCTTTCAAACCACCAGCCTCTACAACTCGTGTTTTCCGTGATCTCAAGAATGAGGGTCTGTTGATGGAGGCGAGGCGCCAGTTCGAGCTCACTGCGGAAGGCCGGATGATGGCGGAGGCGGCCACAGAGGTTGAGTCACTCGAGTCGGTTCGCGACATGATTGGGAAGCATGGACTCACACAAGGGCTTTTGTTGTTCGAAGAGCAGTTCATTTTGCCTTTCCAGACCCCAAGCCAAGTCATCGAATATAAATGCTTGGACCCGGCAGACGTGTGCGGCGAGCGCCTCCGCTCTCGCATGGTGATGGTCATCGACGGAAGGGAGACCAAGGGAGCGCTCACCGAGGGAGTGCTACGGAAGCACCTCGCTGGCGAGCCGACAGTCACAGTGGAAACTGCGGTGCTCACTGTGGGTGACGTGGCATGGAAGCTGGTTGTGGAACATGAGGGGGCCGTTCTGGAGTACTTTAGCGGCGTTGTGTTGGAGCGAAAGCAGATTGCTGATCTGTCCGCATCCGTTATGGATGGGCGTTACCAAGACCAGAAGTACAGACTCCTGAGTTGCGTTGGAATCCAGGCCGTTATCTACCTGATCGAAGGCGACATGCGTTGCGCGACCGGTATGCGAGTCGGACCGGAGCAGTGCGAACAGGCAACTGTGACGACTCAGTTCGTGAGCGGGTTCAATGTAATCCGAACCAGAGACATCCACGAGTCGGCCCAATTCCTGTTCCGCTTCCACCGCCAACTTCTCACCTCGGACCACTCAGGTTTGGTGCCGTGGATGGAATGGTTGCGAGCAGGCGAGAAGACAAAGCTGGACTCCGTGTCAGAAGCCCTGGCTAAGATGCTACGAACGGTCAACGGGGTCAAAGTAGAAGGAGCGGAGGCGTTGGTGTCTATGTACCCGACACCGGCGTTGTTAAGGGCCGCTCTGCTATCGGGAGCGCTGACGGAGGCTTCACTGAAGACACACTGGGCTCAAGTTCGGGGCGCGAAAAGGAAACCTGTGAGTCAGCAAACACTAGACACGCTGAAACTCATGTTCGCTTAGACAAGCGAAATCTTTCGAAGGCGTCTGCTTCGGATAGTCCCGGAGTTGGTGCTGACCTGAAGCTTAGCGTTCGGTGGGACTTTGGTGGTGGCTTCTGGTCGAGCGCTCCCATGTCGATGTCGACCTGCAGCTTGTTAAGGCTGTCCATGAGGTCATGGGAAAAGGGCTGCACTGGTGGGAGTGCCGTAGGCACGGCTTCTAGCCGCACAACGGAAGCGGAGGTCTCCCGCGCTACCGTGGCCAGCAAGCCCACAGGCATGGTCTCAGCCGTCAGAGGTTCACTCGCAGGCATGGAGTATCGAAGGTCCTGTGGAGGCGTTCTTGTGACGTGTGTGTAGCTCTGGATGGATGTGCTGGAGAAGGGAAGATCAGGGAGGTCGAGGCCGCTGTGTACGATCCGCAGGAAATCGAAGTACTCCTCGTGACGAAAATCGAGTGAGTTAAATACCTGTCTAATCACGCTCGGAGGTGATTGTGCCGCCCTTAGTACCCAAGGACTCATCTCACGCACCGCGCTCTCCCAACGAGGCACCTTAGCCAACAGAGGCAGCCACAACGGCCGCCCTGTTGAACCCAGCGTCACGCGCAGAGTGGCTATCGCATCATCCGTCGGATAGTGCAACTCAAGCCATCGCACGCAAGAGGTAGCATCGCTGCAACACGGCTCCGCCTCTCTGAGAAGGTCTGGCGGAGGCAGCTTCATCGAATTTCCCAATTGCGTCTGATGCAGCGGAGAGCGGTAGAGGCGTTGCAGAAAGAGTTCCTACCACCGGGCCCCGGCCCCCATATCGTGCCGCAGACAGCGTCATGGGGTTACTCTGCCGACTTCGACGAAGGAGAGGTCGAGGCTCTGCTTGGGAGGCCTCCCGTGGGGTTACTCGGAATAGCTGCCGCTCGAAATGGAAGACCTGCGGTGCTGGTGGTGAACCCTGTGCGATTGGAGGGTACGCCCATGCCCACTCATTTGTGGCTGGTTGACCCTCTGTTCAAAACGTAGGGTAGACAGATAAAGCGGCACCCAGATTAGTGGGCCGTCTGGAAGAGACTGGCCTTGTAGACCGTTTGGAGAATGAAATCATTCCAGCTGACGCCGCCCTCCAGAGACGACTGGTTGACGATCACGTCAAGTACATAAAGCAGCGCTTGCACCTGATGGAAAACCACTCGGTATCAGACTCCACGCTGCGCAACCTCACCTCGCGAGGAGTTGGGGGAAGTCAAAATTTTTTCCATGTGCGATGCCTGCACATGCACTGGGCCTTCCACCTGGTGAACGGCCCCACCGCTATCGGCTCGCTGATGGAGAAGGCGGCGCCCGAGCTGCTGGAGGCGATGGACGGTGTGGAGTGCTTCACTAGTCAAGAATGGTGAATGTTTCAACTGCTAATGTCAAGCATAATGCCGAATTTTGCAAAAATGCGACTCGCCCAGGAGTCGAAGTTTCAGGCGCAGCTGCTCTTGTCAGTCGTCGCCCAGGGCTCCCACTCCTTGGCACAGGTGGCTGGTCTCATCTCTGATGCCAAGCGCATTGTTGTCATGACGGGAGCGGGGATCTCAGTTTCTGCGGGAATCCCTGACTTCAGGTCTATTGACGGCCTTTTCAACAACCCCAAGTTGAAAGAACTCAAGCTGGCTTGCCCGGAGCAAGTATTCGACCTGAACTATTTCCGACGAAAGCCTGAGGTTTTCTACAGCGTCGCAAAGCAGATTCTACCGGGGTTATACAAACCGACTCCAACACACCATTTTTTGGGGCTCCTCCACGACCAGAACAAGATTCACACCCATTTCACGCAAAACGTGGACACGCTGGAACGCCTGGCTGGAGCGAACCCCGACCTATTGATGGAAGCTCATGGGTCCTTTGCCAAGCTTAAGTGTATTGAGTGCGGCAAGGAGTACTCCCCGAGGCTACTGAAGGAGTACGTCGTCGACAAGGAATTGCCTGAAGTCCCGAGATGTCGAGCCAAAGGCTGCAAAGGGGCGCTGAAACCATCTATTGTGTTCTACGGAGAGAGTCTCCCTGCAAGTTTTACACAGTGCGTAAAGAAGCTTCACGACTGCGACCTCCTGCTGATACTGGGTACATCCCTCAAGGTGATGCCCTTTGCAGCCATCAGCCAACTTGTGCCTCCTCACGTTCCGCGAGTGCTGATCAACCGCGAGGCCACCGGTATGGCCTTTCCAGAAGAGTACCACCGGCCGCGGCAATCGCCTAAGCAGGTAGACAGTGACTCTGACAGTGAGACCGACGGGGAGGTTCTTGGGTTGCAGGGTCTACGCTTCCACCTGAAGTCCAACAAGAGAGACACCTTTTTGCAAGGCGACTGCGATGATGTGTCTAAAGCGCTGGCGGAAGAGCTAGGCTGGACCAACGACCTCTACAACAAACTTAAGCAGTATGACAAAAAGAAGACAGACGTCTGGGACACGCTTGAAGGCCTTGCATGACGTGTTGGAAAACCGAGAAATACGTCTTGGGGTGGGATGAATGAGAAGCCCGGAGCGGAAGAAAACCGTATTCTTTAATCTGACGTCTCCGAACGCCTCCAGCACCAAGGGGGCGCATACCCTGGACCATCATAAGCAACATGTGGGCTTCGTGGGCACTTCTGACGAGCCGTTGCTTCCAAGAACGTCTGATGAGAGCGGGTCCGAGGAGCCTCCCGGCAGACGACGACTAAAGACTCTCCGGTTCGATGATTCTGGGGAAGGTGTGTATATGAACGACTTAGAAGCCGACCTTTTGGACGAGGTTGTTCAGATGTCTCCTGACTCGACTCCGCATCTGCACCACACGATTCTGAAGACAGGTGTCTTCTTCACCAAGGAGGTGGATGTTGACGAATCTGAGGCGGCTTCTGTTTCAAGCATATGCGAGGAAGCCAATGCTAGGATGTCAGGGCGACACAGAACGTCGATGTTTCCGAGGTTGCTGCGTAGTTTAACGCGCCTCGAAGATGAGGAGCCGCTGGTATTTGGAACCAAGACAATTGGGTATTCAGGAAGCGTAATCTTCCTCGTGAACCAGATTTTCGGAACTGGAATCTTGTCCATGCCGCACACAGTGTTGGTCTCTGGTTGGGGACCCGCCCTCTTGGCCAACTGCGTCATTGGCTTCTCTGCTATGCTGACTGCAATCATGTGTGTTCGGAGTATGTCCTTCATCAAGGGGAATCGCCGTTTCGACCGCAGGGTAGAGTACATCAGCACCCTGAACTATTGGATACACGACCCCGTCGTCAGACTGGTGTTGGAGTGCGCCTTCTACCTGTCCACGGTCACCATGAATATATCCAGCATCGTTGTGATGGCTCAGTCCCTTGACCGTCTCTTTGTACTCATGTCAGGACACACTGTGGTGCTCACATTTCTTCCCGCGGTACGTTTGGGCTTCAACGCTTCAGACGTTGATGGGATCTACGGCATTCTTCCCAACGAGTCAGCCTTCGGAGTGTCGCTGGGATACCTTGTCAACGCTCTCATCGCAATTCCTCTGTCGCTGTGGAACCTCGACGACACCATGTCCTCCCAGTTCGTTTCATTCGGCGTTTTGGTCTTCGCTCTCGTTCAAATCAGTCTGGAAGGTTTGGATCGGATCCTAAGCCGCGGCTTCCCATCCACCTCTGACCTCGCACGGGGATTGGTGGCGGCAGGCACCTTTCTTCAGCCACCTCGCATACCTTCATGGTGGCAGAACAGCAACGCGATTCCCCTTTTGACAGGGAACACCATCTCCTGCTATTCTTTCTGCAACACCATTCCTTCCTGGGCCAACGAGGCCGTTCCGGATGTCGACCACAGCCACTGCATTGTCGTCGCCACGTCGTTCTCCATTCTCATTTATTTCGGTTTCGGCTTCGCGCTGGCCTTTGCCTTCCCTGGTTTTGCATCTGAGAACATTCTACAGGACCTTCTACGGGTGCCAGGTCTCTCTCTGGCGACACGCCTAGCAGTGTACTGTTTCAACTTGCTCACAGTGCTTCCTGGCATTCTGGTGTACTCCATCACCGTACGGTACAACCTCGTTAACACTGGGCGATGCACTGACGACCGCGCTTTCCTCGTGGGGAGCGTCATGCCCTTCACAATCGCTTGGATGATGCAGAATGACGCGTTCTTCGCCAAGTTCAATGAATGGTCGTCCTTGCTGTTCTCCGTAAGCGTAAATTTTCTTGCGCCTCTACTTGCGTACTACGTTGCAAGCCGCTTCGTGGGCCAGCTTCTGAACTCTACACTGATGCGAGGAGCGCGAAGTGAGCTCGACGGGATACTCTGACGCAGACTTCACGATCTTCGAGCCATTGATAGCTGAGTATAAGCCAGGCATGGAGCCAATTAGAGTGGTTCCGAACAAAGCTCGCCGTTCTCCGCCTGTGCCATCTGGTAGACCTATTCACCAGATTCAGACGGATATGCGATCCTTTCTTGAAGCGTTGGAATCCGAGGAGTTGGACCCTCAGTTGATTGCTTTGCTCAGGCAGTCGTCTGAAATGCGGTCTTCAGAGATCTCCCTTTCTCAGTTGTCAGCAGAGATTATGCAGTCGAACGAGACCGACCAATTTACACCGCTGCATATGGTGGTTAATCTGGAGGACGATGAGTATCTTCCCGCCCCTTCTATGCAATCCAAGCGATTCGAATAAACAGTCATGCAAGGTTATCTTCTTCTGACGCTGGCTATGGCCAGCATTACAGAGCAACTGCAGAAGATAGACGTGAAGACAGTTGCCACGCTTGAAGTCCTGCTCAAGCGGCATTATGAGCGGGTAGGGCAGGCTGATGGGCCCCTCGCTCCATAATCACCATAAGAATGAGTCGAGTTGGACTCTCAAAAAGTCGTTGTCCTCATTCCGACTACCTCGAAGAAGCCTGTGTGCTGATACTGCGGCTAACTCACTCCAAACTGCTGCGTAGTTGGTGCACGTCGTTTTGAATGCTTCGTATAGACCGCAGCTGCTCCCAAACGGACGTCGTAACGACGTTGCTGGCAAACGGACTCACCGCCACCAGCACTTGCAGCCCCACCGCTAGGGCCTTGTCCAAGCGTGCTTGCTCCTCTGGTGGTTGGGTGCCGTAAACCAATTCGTGACTGATGAGGGAAACCAGGTGAAGTACCACAGCCAGCCGCCCAAAGGCGAGTTGGGTCACCGTCATGGCTGACTCGTTGCTCATCGCACCCAACGCTCTAACCTGGTGGCCTATGACCTGTAAACCCTGCAAGACGATCGGACTTGACAGCCTCTTCTTTTCAGCTTCAGCCAGCGTGACCTGAACCATCTTTTCTTGGAAACTCCAGAACATCAAAAGTTCGTCTGGTGACAAGTCCACGGCAACTCTTTGTGTCATGTGGAAAACACGGTTTTCCTGTGCGTTAGTCTGCGATAACAGCGTTCATCACATGGAGGTCACGCATACGCTGCGTCATAGGCGGCGTGTTCATCTAGGTCCTATCGGCGTGAAAAATGACAGTTGACTCAATAGAATTCAGTGTGTACCTAGGGCCCAGTGAGCCCGTGCCGTTGGTCTCGCGACGTATTGTGGACTTTCAAAATGGACATGGTCTGAATTCGGCAAATGTCCCCTCCAGTCGGATTCACCTGTGCTGCGCTCGGACTCGCTTTCTGCGTTGCGCAGAGCTCCCGAGTCATTCCGGATCATCCACTGACCTGGGCTCAGGCCCTCATGTTTCTCCTTGGTTCGTTGTGTCTCGCTGGCGGCCTGTTGTCTGCCGTGGGACCACCTGAAGTCATCTACGTCCCACGAGCTAGCAAGGCTGCCGAATGGAGTACCCGGTTCAGCCGCCCTGGGTACGAGCCGCTGACGTCGCGCTACGAAGACCTCAACAAGAGCTAGTTGGACGATTCAGTGCATGAAGTACAACCACAGAGTATACAAGCCCACTCCAGACACGTGCCGCATGTATGTACTTCTTTGAATTTCCCGCCGCACTTGGAGCACTGTGAAAGTCGAGGCGCAGTGCTGGTCTCCGTGGAGGCCTCGGATACCAGAAGCGTCGGACGATCGTCGAACTGCACGCGTTTGTTGGAGCCAGCAGGCGCGCGCTCTGTGTGTGGCACTTGCCGCAGCGTCTGCAGCCGCCTCTCAGAGATCGGGACGACAACTGCCCGAGGGTTCTCAACAACGGTGGCAGGGTGTTTTGGCGCCGACATGGGGGTTTCCAACGACTGCGTGGATGTCGAAAGCGAAAGCAACCCAAAAGATGCGTTGGTGCCGTCTGTGGTAAATACGGGAACCAACGACCTCTCATCGCCAACTTGGTAAGGCTCCGTGACCCCTAAGCACCGTTTAGAATGGACTTCCAGTCTCACTGTGGAAGGCGTAGCAGGCACTGAGAGATCTTCAGACCACTCGCATGTGTACCCACATGCCGTGGACGTCACTGGACGCCAGCAGGTACGTGCCACCGTGTTTCCTCGAGCCACCACACGCACCTGCAGCTTCCCAGTTGGACAGCGAATGTGGTGTAGGCTGTTGATACGAAAAGTGGTCAACGGTACAGTCACCGGAGCTGCCCGCCGTATAGGAATCGCAGAGGCCAGCGCCGCAGTCCATACAGGTCGTCCGCTGTCAGCTGGCTCGTGGGACAAGATCCGCAAGGCGTGCGGCGTCGTTGCGAACGCCAGCTCCAGCCTGACATCGAGATACTCTCCAACGCTCGGAAAGGGTGTTCCGGACAAACTGGCACGGGTGGCGTTCGCCCAGTCAGACCATGACGCTCCGTCTACACCCTCATCTTGTGCCAAGTTGAAGGCGGCTGCCACTAGAGCAGACGTGAGGAGGCCCCCAGTCCGCTCGTGTTCGACCGCTGGAGAGCCGTACGCGTAGCGGAAAACGAAAACAGAGTGCTGCTCCAGCGAGCAGTCGTCTGCCACCGCAGGAGATGCCGTTTCGTAGGGCAGCGCTCTGGCCGCCCACGGAGACGAAAACATGGCAGGATTCCATTGGCTGCGTTACAGCACAGTAAACCGCTTACCCTTTGCATGACTGTCTCCGTCCACCAGGAGTCCTCTCTACACGCGGGGCTCTGCGGCGGTCTAATATCAGCCTCGCGGGCAACGGTACGAACGAGTCGCTGAATTGGGTGTCGAAAAAGCAGGCAACCTGCGTCCCGCCACCTGCACGTGAGAGGAGGCGGTTGAATTCTGCAGCGGACAACAACTGCAGATCTTGCGTGACGAGAGACTGAGCATTGAGCTTGGGGAAGCCCGTAATTGGAGCAGGTACGCCGGATTCTGTGCTCATTCCTGCAAAGTAAAACAACAGAATGTCTCCTGCCTGTGAATCGGAGACCAGCCACTCAAGTCCCTCGAGGAGGTTGTGCTTCGTTGGGGGTCGCCCAACAACGTTGCCATCGTTGTCCGCCTCGACGAAAAGTTTAAAGTCTGTTGAGCAGAAGTCAAAGTACCGCGTAAGGAGCAACTGAAATCGCAGGGCATCCAGGCACCCCGCACTCAACCGCCAGCCAGCTGACCGGTGGTCAATTCCAACCAGAACAGCGCGACGGCGCGGCAGCGTTCGTGCCGTCGCCGAGCAGGCCGTCGGAGCCGCTTCCTGGACGCGTGTAGGGCGACGTGGTGAGTCGCGAAAACTGCTGTGCGGGGCACCGAGCACAGTGCTACGTGGTGGGACGGACACGTCAGGCGAGACTGAGAGCTGTGGCCCTCTGAAGGGGTCGGGACGGGCAATCTGAGGGTGTCTTTCCTCAAGCCAGTTCGGAGAGAACAAGTCTATCCACCCCATTTGAGCACGAAAACGCCATTTGATCACGAAAACGTTCATCTGGGGGTCAATTTGCATGAGCCCAATATTCCCATAACCGTATTAGATGTCTCTCTTTGTCTTAAGGTGTGTCATTTTCTCCCTTGCAACCTGCTTGACCACCTGCTGGTTCTATGGGTGGCCTCACACAACATACCTTCTTCTGAGGGCGCGGGCCTTCTGCTGGCTTTGCGCAGATGAAGTGGACCGATGTAGAGATCCACTCCCTCCCGATCTCCCCTATTTCTTACCATGTCGGGCACAGAACACGGCTATCCAAACGCTGTTCACCGTGGCTACGTCCACGGAGTACGCACTATCTATCCTTCCGGGTACCGTTTACGACAACGTCGGCGTGCAAGCTTGCGGGGCGATCGGCATTTTCCTCTTCATTGCGGGTTGGACGACTCTGACGGTGAGCTCGGCGCAGCTGCCGCTATACACTGTAGCCTTCTTCTTGTTTGGCCACGGGGTTAACTATGTTTCTTTAGGATGTCTCTCCCTCAGCGAGTATACGACTAATCATGTCTACATGACGATGAGCCTTTCATTGGCGTCGCAGCAGCTGGCCGCCGCGATTCCTCCGATTCTATGGAATGTGGTTCTCGCTTTTCCCGATACTTCTATGCGCTCTGTATTGTCGTGGTACTGGCTCTGGACTGCCCTGCCTGTGGGATTGCTTTTCGTGATCTTTCTGCCATCCCAGAGACAAATTGTGCCCCTCACACCCTCCGTCAAGACTGAAGCTCTCTCCAATCTTATCGCACCGAAGTCTGGAAGTTTTTGGCAGCTGATTCAAGACCCAGGATACCAGGTGTTCGTAGTTTGGTACGCATCAACCAACATGGCTGTGAACTCCGCCGTCACCAACATGGTGGACGTGATGGGAGAGGACGTGGCGAGTTATTTCGGGCTCGTCTCTTGGGTTCCCGTGGGTCCGCTGCTGGGGCTAATGAACGACTACGTGAATTCTATCTGGTCGCTGTGGGGCGTCACTGTGTTGCACACATTCGTTCTGACATCGTTCCTTCTGGAGGAACGGATGGTTCACTATTTGGCCGTCAGCGTGATTGCATGCAGCCTCGGCTACATCCATGCGCTCAAAGTGTATTATGTCAACGAGAACTACGCCAAAGAGCACTTGGGTAAGCTCGTAGGTTTCGCGTCCTTCGTGAGCGGAGCGCTTCAGCTGCTTAACATAGCCGTCGCTCATTCCCAGATTCCGATCAAGATGGAGTTTGGGTTCTGGGTCATTTTCTCGGCTGCGCAGTTTCTAATGCTGTGGTTCCTTCATCAAGATTACCTCGAGTCTGTGCGAGAGACCAAAAGCGTAGTTTCGATTGTGCTCGGCGATTCAAAGAAGTCCTATGGGTTTTAATATAAAGGACAGCACGAGCAGTGCCCCGACCGCACCGCTTCAGTGATTGGCAGGTCATTTATGTAGTACCTTGGCACGGACTCGTAAAGCGATTCATCCAGCAGCGAACTGACGCTGTGGCGTGTGTCTGGCTTGGGCACCTCTGGCACTGGCGCCTGCGTCCAGTGCACAGCCTCCTCGGAAGCCCCCGTCTTTAATCGTGTCGAGGTGGCAACACGAGGCTTCGCAGCCTTTCTTGTCTGGACATCAGCGATTACTTCATCTGATTCAATTGTACACGCACGCACAAGTCTCGTTCTGCGTGCGCAATCCACGACAATCTCACTGTGAGGGCATGTCCAAAAATCACTAAATATGAGATGTTAATGGTTCAACATTCAATCGAGTGAGAAAATCCACCCCCTTCGAACTCTTCATTCCGCTCCTCAGGTGGGTGACACCCTCCAGTGCGAACTTTACGTACTGCTCCACCCGGCGCAGAGCATTCAAACGAGCTTCAACATCGTCTTGAGCTAGGTCGAATGCGAAGTGCTCCACGAGTGCCTCATCATCGCAGGCGCGCCCAGAGTCACACAGCAGTGTGTCCTGCAGGGTTGTTTCGAGCTCGCTTTCACAGGACACCTGGAATTTCGCCTCGTTCGCCAGGTGCTCACTCTTGTCTTTGATGTCCTTGACGAAGTGCATATACAGTTTTGTGGTCAAGGGGGTACCAAGCAGTGTTTTCACCACCCAAAATTGAATTCGCACCTCCTCGTAGATTGCGTCGTGGGAGATGTTGCCAGTCAGTTGTCTGGCGTAGATGTCGGCATTGCCCAGCTTTTTCTTGCGACTGGCAAGGCCGTCTCGAACGCATTCGGTCACTTCCGACATCATGTTGGTGGAGAGGAAATCGGATTCAAATTGTCGGCAACCGTCGAAGATATCTTCAATCTGTTCGAAGTGAACCGCGTGCGTTTGTTCGAATATAAGATCCCTCATTGCATCGGCGCAGGTGAGAGCCCGCTTGCGACAATGCTCTTCTAGCGCCTCATTGATGTCCTCCATAAACCGAGGACTTCCGACCAACATGCTTAGACAGGGGGAGAGGTCGCCGTTGAGTACTCTTCGCCTTACCTCGGCCAGACCCGCTCGCAGAATGCGCCTTAGAGCTACAGACGTGGCGCACGCTGCAAGGCGAGAGAGGTGGAGGAGCCCTCCACGCACGTTAGCTTGTAGTAGATCGGCCACAAGCGGCTCCCAGTCAGCCTTGTCCACCACATGCCGGACCGAGCGCATCATCTGCAACAAAACGTTCGATGACACGCGGCGGTCTGGCTCGAGGTAACGAATGTGGAACTTCAACCAACGACCCAAATGAGTCAGACTTAGCTGGTTCAGCAGCTTTGTTTCAGAAAAATCTCCGGCGATGCGCAGATAGGAAGACCCGCTCTGCCAAGGGGACTCCGTACTGCTTACCTCGACGAAGAGGTCTGACAGTGGAACTTGCTCTACATCGCCAGTGACCTCCTGCGCCGAAGCCAGGCATTCCCCCGCCAGGACCACTACGGAGGCCTGGGCAATGTGGATTGTCATACTGTCTTGCGAGGCGTGGCCGAACACAGCTGGGGGGGGACTGTTGTTGGGAGCCGGCTGGAGGTTGGCGATGCTGTTCACTTCCACTGGCACCACGCCCACCCATCCGTCAGGCCGCAGGGTTCGCCTCCAACACCTTTGGTGTGCTGGAGGCAGGGAGCTGGGGCGTGCGATGTGCGTCAAAGGCACCACAACCGCGAGGCGGTCTTTGTCAGTCATTCGAACTTGCAACTGCGTCTTTACAGAGCCATTTTGGGTAGTCTGGAAGAACATGGCGACCTCACACTGGGATGTGTTCTCCCCGGCGCCACATCTCTTAATAAATCCAAGAGTGCTCGACTTCTGCGAGGATAGTGAGTAGCGAACAAGTTGACCCGGTTGGAAGAAGCCCAGCGGCTCTGGCGCGGGCTTCTCTGCTGTGAATGCTCTCGCCGCCTCGCTGTGCATTTGATCTTCCTGCTGCGTCTTCAAGAGTCGCGTCCTCTCCGCCTGGGCGTTCTCAAAGAGGTTCTGCATTAATCGAACTCCTGTCACTCACCACAGTTTGCTCTTGTATTTTTGAAAGAAACTCGGGATCGTACAGCGTCTCCTTCGGAAAGAGCTCTAGTGCGAGCTGGTGACCCTCAGTAAGGTTATCGTGCAGATTACCCCCATACTGCGCTAAAAACTCGTCTCCGTTACCAGCTAGCCGAAGGATCATGTAGTTTCCGGTTACAAGATCCGTGACGGTCTGAAGCAACTCTCGCACGAACAGCCTAATGGCCTCCCGTACAGATTGAGGACTCTTGCTTCGCGCGCGTCTGGAGAGCCGCTCGATTTCCTTCTCGATTTCGTTCCTCTTCTTGACCAGTCTTCGTTCTAACAAGGTGATCTGCTCACTCAACAGAGATTGGAACTTCACGTTGAGACTTGTCTTGAAGTGATCGATGTCAAAAAACTGCCTCAAGTCCCTTCGGACCTCTTGACTGCGCGAGTACTCGAAATCCTTAGTCAGCGCTGATAAGCAGCTACGCTGTGCTAATCGGATTTGATTGAGCATTTCGGCTTTCTTAAGCTGAAAGTTCTTGGACTCCTTGGTAGACATCGACAACGAGAACAATTCAAGCAGGTGCAGTGGTAACCGAGTACCGTACTGGTCTTTGACAGCGCGATTTCGCACGCGGAGGACCAGCTCGTCTTGAGTTTTGATGTCGTTTTTCTCGGCAGTCAGAAAGTCGCGAGCACGAGTACCAACAACGAGCGTCTGTTTTGGACTCAGACCCAACCCAACCGGGGCAGGGCTGATGATAAACTCCCGCAGACTCCACGGCCAATTAGCAGGATCGTCGCTGGCCTTCTTTACGAGGATGTACAGGTCATTGGGGTTGTTGCTGACGTACGTCCTCACCACGTTGCGTGTAACCTCGGCGCCGTCCTTGGAGTCGTCCTTGATGCCAGGAAGATCCACGAATACGGCGTGCACTCCATCTGGAACCACAATCTCCAAGTCGAGCTCCTCTGCTGTGATCTTATCACCCTGTTTTATCATCACGTCCGACATGAAGTGCTGCAGGCTGTCAATGCTCATGTGCTGGCCTTTGCACATGGCACTTGGTCGAGCCCGGTCTTCGTTACCCTGAGGAGGCCTCAACATGATTACCACTGGCATCTTGGTGCCCGTTGTGGTAGATGAGTAGCCGATTGGTCCACCCATGATGAAGTCCAGAAGCGTAGTCTTTCCCATTGACTGCTGCCCAAAAACTACCAAGCGAGGGATCTCGGCTTCCAGACCTCCTAACTTCAGAAGCTGGAAGCACTTCTGGTATACAGCGTTGCAGTCCTTGACATTCTGTATCTCCTCCAGGTGCTGTTGGGCTCTATCGAGTTTCTGCGGGTGGATATCCTCCAACTCCTCTACACGCGACACAGGGAGTTGACGCATAGGTCCTATTCCTCAATTTCTCGAAGATGGACGTCACACCTATTCCTTAATTTTCTTTTGATGGACCGCCACACCTCGCCAGGCTACTCGATAGTGAGGTGGGGCCGCTTCCACCGGCGTTACACGGTTTCCGTTAACTGCTTCACATGGTTCATTCTAGGCGTCCATACGTTCATTCCGGTGTTTCTGACGATAGAGCCACCACGCTTTCCAGTTTGTGTTCCTACGAGAGAGCTAAGCAATGACTTACCAGGCCTAAATGGAAAGGCGCGCCCGAATCCGCTCATCCCAGCGGCTGACACGTAAGCTCTGGCTTTCAGGCCTCTAACCGCGCCACAGATTCGACCGGGCTCACTGTGATCCCTGGACGCCACTCGACGTTCACCAGTGTTCGGTGCCGTATCACTATTACAGTCCGAATCTCTCGGTGGTGTCCCAATTCAACGTCCCACATAGTCACTGCGAGTTTTCCCCCTTCAAGAACGTCTCTTGGACCGAGTCCGCATTTTTCTTGGGCTTCCTTCTCGGAGTCGTGATCATAGGCCAACTGTGCGATCGGCTCGGGAGGCAGAAGGCCATTCTCCTTTCGGTCACCCTCATCACCGTAGCGGGACTATGGTCCGCGCTAGCCATGGGAATTTTGTCTTTCGGACTGTCTCGCCTAGTCGACGGATTCGGTGTTGGAGGTGCGGGCATTGCGGTGTTCATTCTGATGAGTGAAACGACAGACACGCACCACCGTCAAGTGGTGAGTGCTGCGCAGTCGGTGGCTTTTGCGGTGGGCGCGGTGTACACGGCTGTCCTTGCCTCATTCATTCCTGCTTGGCGGTACCTGATTCTCGCTTCAAATGCCCCGTGCTGGCTGGTATTTCTGGCCTTTTGGGCGTCCGGCGTATTTGTCGAGTCCCCACGATGGCTCATAGCCACAGGAAGCCATTCCAAGGCGTTGGCTGTCTTCCGACTCATCGCGGACATGGAAGGAGAACCTCTTCCTGAATGGGTCACACCCGTGACAGTGGATGCGTTCGCTAGTATGCTGGACGCTTCCAAGAAGGAGGGCTGCGTCGAGACCATTCCCATTCTTGAAGACGAACTGGACGAAATGCAAGAGCTAGTTGTGTCTGACGACGTCTCCAGCGTACCGATTCGAGTACGAAAGGACCGTGCCGTCCATATTCTTTACAAGAAGCCCTTCAGAAGGTGGTCCTACGTGCTGTTCGCGATGTGGTTCAGTGCGAGTCTGACGTACTATGGCGTGATGTTGGATACGCGTCACTTGGCGGAAGCCTCTTCGTGGGAAGCGCGCTACGTGCTCAAGGACGACTTGCCTCCGGTTGACGCTCGCTTGCTTTCCCAGTACGCATTTGACAGGGGCTTAGGAGAGGAGGCTCCAAAGCCAGTGGATCTGGAGGATGCACCTCCTGAGAAGCCTTGGCAAGCAACTCCTGATTCGCCAGCGGATGCAGCTCCCGAGAAGCCTTTGCCAGCGGAGGCAGCTCCCGAGAAGCCTTTGCCAGCGGAGGCAGCTCCCGAGAAGCCTTTGCCCGGAGGCACCGAGTTGTTTGGGCGTGCTTCGGCCACGAATCTACTCTCCGCCCAGTTTCAGAAGAATCACGTGCTGAGCAGCTATTTCGAATCTGTGCGGACCCTGGCCTTCACGCTGTCGCTCTCGTTTCTGCTTGAGATCCCTTGTAACATCCTGGTGGTGTGGCTCACCGGACAGCCATGGGCGAAACGGAAAGGTACCGCGGTCGGGTGTCTATTCGTGGCCGCTTTCTTCTGCTTCTTTGCCTTCTGTCTGCGCAGCCGCACCTTTATCCCTTCTAGGTTCGTGATCGCCTTGACCAACTCGTTGGCAAACTTCGCTCGACTTGCCGCGGGTGGTGCCTACACTTCTTTGTATTTGATTTCGGCGGAACTATTTCCGACGACCATCAGGTCAGCTGCTGTGGGACTGTGTTCGATGTGGGCGCGAATCTCAGCCATGCTCTCGCCTCAGATTGTCGAGATTCTGGAAGGAGCTAGGCCCGGAGGGCCGCTTCTTATCTTCGCTGTGGCTTCTTTCCTTGCTGCGTTGACGGCTGTGTGTGTAGGTCGCTGACGCCATTTCTATTCAGACGCTACCCGAGACTTTCGAGGGCCCTATTTTCGACAACGTCCAGCAATTGCAGGCTCACGACGCTGCTTTTCAGCAGAAGCCAAAGGAATCATTTTGGGATAAGTGGTTCCACGGAGGGCATGTAGCTAGGTTTTTCATTCGACCGCACGCTGAACCACTTGACACCCGAAGTCCCTTCGCAGACCTTCCGGAAGAGGAAGCTCCGCTCGAGTGGCAGTTGCATGAAGACTCCGAGGAAATAGCGTCGCTTGACTTCCACGTCCCTCTCTCGAGGGCCGCGGAGGTTGAGTTGACCTAGAAGCTATGGCCTCAGCATTCGTCGCAGCGAAAACAAATACACACCGTAGTCCGCGGCAACCGCGAAGATCTTGTCCTCGTATGCCTGCCGTAGGTTAGGACCTGGCGGGGCGAACTCTCCTCGCGGCCCCTCTGTGAACACCCACTCGCGCAGCGAGGCGGACGTCGCCATCTGCGCTTCCATGGCGTCGAAGTATAGCCTGTCATGATTCACGTCTATGTGCTTCAGCAGGACATTGAGTGTGCAACGAAAGGTGAGCGGACTCAGCGAGAGGTGAGTGACCAGGCCCTCGCGACTCCACAGAGCAAGGGTGCCGTCGGCGCTGAGTGTAAACAACACCTTACTGTCGTCTGAGTCAATAGCCAAGACATCACTGCCAAAGGGAACCTTGCGAGTCCAGAGTTCCACCCCGGTGTGGTAGTTATGGACAGACAGCTTGCATGAATTCTCTACGAACACCACATGTTCATGGCCCCAAAACTGAAAAAGATGGCACTGATTCTGATGCTTGCCAATTTTTAGTTGGTAAAGCAGCTGAGGCACATCGGACCATCGAGGTTCTTCCTTGCACATTGGCACGCCCAGCACGTCGAGTTGGCGATCCTTCCCTCCGAAGTGACTAAATACGAGCACCTCTTTTCCATTGAAGTCGCAGGGTACGAAGTCCTTGCATTGGATGCGCATCGAGCACATGTACTGCTTCTGTTCCACCAAGTCCACGAAGACGCATATACCGTCGGATCCCACCAGCACCACTCCAGAACCCGCGCGCCCTAGAACGTACTCCAAGTTGCAGGTCACCCGCCGGTCAAAATCAAACCCCTTCTGCATTTTGGGGCCGTAGCGACCATAGGCCCTCAAGGACTGGTTTCCGATTACAGTTATCACCTCGCTGTCGGTGGTGTGAATTTGTCGCACGCTGCCGTCTGAGTGGGCGGCATACAGCATATGCCTGAAGGCTGGAGGAGGACACAGCAGAGGGGAGTCTCTTTGGAGGGTCTGGGGATGGCCGGGCTTTTCGCCTGTCGCCTCGTTTCGATGTGTAGCGTTGTGGTGGAGATGTCCCTCACCGGAGGCAGACAGAATCTTCGATTCCAAATTGTCGGCCGCCCAACACTTGGGGATTCGTGCCAGGGGAGGACATGTCTGGAAGAGAGCTCCAATGACACGTCCAAACGTGGTCCCAACAAAAACGCCTCCCGCGTCAATGGTGAGCGCCTGGATATAGTCACCAGATGCGACGTCGATCAGCTTGCACACACCACCACAGTACGCCTGCTGATTAAATGTGCTCGCCCAAGTCATTGGGAATAGAAATTTGGCCTTTGGAGGCACGTCACAGCGAACTCAGCAGTCACGTCGTTGCGTCCCGCAAGCAGTGCACACTGACCACATAAGACCTCCATAGCTTCTATGAGCTTCGCCCTTTCTTTTAGCTTGGGTAGTGACCAAACACCCTCTCGATAACGCCAACACAGTAAACAGCGTTCAGTGGTCGCACGGGCCTCGCATCTAGACAGAGCGTTGACGACAGCGTGGACAGCGCCGCTACTCAGGGTCTCAGACACATATCGTTCGACAAGCCCACCTAGAGATGCGGTCTCGCTCTCTGTCTTTTCTTTGCGCGGCCACGGCGCGAGCTTATGGTTGGCAAACTCCTGCACCTCGTCCCGAGAAACTCCCCGCAGAGGGACGGTGAACATCTTCGGGCCCCACCGAAGTCCGTGAGCCAGCGCGACATGCGCACCTCCCCCTTGTACCAAATCACTCAGGGCTCTGTATGTCAGGCTATCATTATTGAACCCAAGCAGAACGTGGCCAGGAATCTGGGCCAGATGCCGGGAGACGAGAATGCTCCGCAGCACGCGTCTGGACTCTGGATCCAACGCCTTCCACAGGTCCATGTCCACATCCACACGCTCAACACGCAGCTCGATTTTGTCAGGTGGGGTTGGGGCCTGGGTGGGACCGACGCAGACAGTCACAACGCTGAGTTCCGATGAGAGCTGGAAGGCTCGGACGTAATCCATTCGGTCGGGACGGGGCTGGGGTTCGCGACTCCACTGACGCACTCCGGCTTTGCAGCGAGCTGCTTCTCGTTCCTGCAGCGCTAGAAACAACAGCAGGCAGCACGACTGGCTCCCATCATAGGCTATAACTACGTCGTCCTGCGCCCAGTCCAAAGCAGTTGTCTGCGACTTGAATTGGCCCCAAATGAGCCTCTCGAAGCATTCTAGGCAGGAGTTCACTCTGACCCTTACGACTGCCGATTCGTCGCAGCGGTAGCACTTGTCCATAAAAAATTCGGAAATGCAATGTCGTACATGCTCCCTCACCTCCACAGCGGCTGGGCTGTTGACCAGGCCATACTAGCCGAGGAAGAACGAGTCGTCGCAGTACGGTTCGGACAAGACCATGACCCAAGTTGCATGCGCATGGATGAGACTCTCTTCAAAGTCGCGGATGAGGTGAAGAACTTCGCAGTCATCTACCTCGTTGACGTTCGGGAAGTGCCAGATTTCAACACCATGTACGAGCTTTTCGACCCCTGCACCTTGATGTTCTTCTACCGGAACAAGCACATGATGATCGACTTGGGAACCGGCAACAACAACAAGGTCAACTGGCCTATAACCAATGCACAGGAGATGGTGGACATCATTGAGACGATCTACCGAGGCGGGCGAAAGGGACGAGGGCTGGTTGTCAGTCCTAAGGATTACTCAACCAAATATAGGTACTGAAACTAAAACACTAAATCATCATCCTCTAGGGAGACGGCATGCTTTGCGGGCTTGTGGCCGACTTTCGCCTTGGCAGCCTGCGCTTCTTCTTCTTCGGCTTTCTCGCGCTTCTTCTCCTGGATCTTTTTTAGACGGAAGAACTCTTCACGTTCCATCTCGTCCAGCTCCTTCACAATGTAGTGCACGTCTTTCTCGAGCCGTGGGACGACCACGTTATCCAGCGCGTTAACTCGACGATTAGTCATTCGAATTTCCTGGTCAAGGGTCTGCGTCAATGCGAGATGTCAAACCCACAAAGAATTCAGTTTGCAGCGTTGCAAGCCTAATAAGCAATGTCAGCGCTCTCAAATACTGGTCGCGGGCCTGTTGAATCACTTGACCACCGGCTGACACTCCGACCATGCCCATGACGTCGACGGTTGGGTCAACGTGAACCGTGTAAATCGGCAAAGATACACCGGCGACGTTTTCGTTCCTGACGTCCAAAGTCACTGCTGGTCGACGTACATTCTCCATAATATGCGATCGGAAGTCAGTCTGTGTAGACCAGTCCGCCTTTGCGAGGGAATATGTGGCCTCTTTCATGACGTCACCCATTTCGCGCTTGACACGTACTATCTCCATCAACATACCCCGAAACCGAGCATTCAACGCATCGGCCTTCTTTTTGAGAAGCGAGTGTCCTTGGACTGCAGCCTTTTTCTTCTGCTGCAGCGTCTGCAGCATCATCCGCGAGGGGGTTGGAGCAGCGTTGGTAGCTGACATCTGTGAAGATGATAATATCGGCTAAATTCGGCCGCGAACGGGACATGGCAGCATCTGTGCTCACTACAATACCACTTGACAGCGTACTGAAATTTATTCAGATTTACGATGGACGCGCCACTAAGTGCGCGGCATTCTGTGAGCCCAAAGCTGCGGGGTTTGGTGGATTTTTTCGAGCGCTCTCCCCGGGGAACGGCTCACACCTCCCGCAGGCTTCTCAATCCAAAGGATCACAGTATTGAGTTGATTGGCATGGAGTCGGCTCGATCTCTGGACTGCGCCCCGGAGACGCTGGGGAGCACCCGGCTGCCTACGAGTGAGGGGAGTGTGGAGAGCTCCGACGACTGCAGCTTTGTCAGGTTGGTTTCTGGACGCCACCCTGTCCCCCGTTTGAAGCTGCCACAGGGAGCTAATACAGCTGACGGAATAATGTTTTGGTTGAACCACGGGGCCACCAAAGTGTTCACATACTCAACCTGGTTTTATCCTCCACTGAATCAGGACGAGGTGGAGAGGATTCAGGGTTCCAAGTGTGTGAAGTGTGCTCGGGATATTCCACCAGAAGGACTGATCACAGGTCTGGCGAATCAGGTATCCGAGTTACTTGGTTTTCGGCGCAAAGAAGAAGCTCACCGCCGTCTGTGCCACTTTACTGGCTTTTACTTCTGTTCGCGGTGCCACACAATGGCCACTCGGATCGTGCCGTCATATGTGATGCATTACGGAAGGGCGGAGCCGCTTCCGGTATGTGACGTTGCAGCCCGGTTTTTGTCGGAGAACACACACATTGGGGTCATGGATGCGGATGCCATGCATGGTGTGGCCCGCAGCGCTCGTCCCGACATCTGTCTATTACATAGGCTATCCGCCTTCCTAAGAAGGCTGAAAATGCACTTCGTAACTCTTGTCGAGGGTCACCGACCTGAAGTTCCAGCGTGCGCTCCACAGTTTGGCCAATCTCTGGAGCGGTTTCTCGTACCCTACTACCACATGCTACCTTACGACTGGCCTTCGCCACTGATCTCTGTACAGGAACTAGAATTGCTGGGCACGCCTTTTCTCAAGGCTCTGGAGGCCTTGGTGGCAAAGTGGTTCGATCATTGTTACAAGGTGAGGTCAAGGGAGTCAGCTCAGCAGCAATGTTCGCTGTGTCGTGTGCACGTGGCTCAGGATCGCAGGCTGAAGCTATCACGTCTCTCGAATTCTTAGCAACTCGGCCCGAGTCTGGTCCACTAGTTGTTGCTGTTCTGCTGTGACTTCCTTCAGGAGTTTAAGACTCTCCAGAAGCACTTCTTTGTTCTTGCGTTTGCGCTCTCTGCGAGACTCTCTTGTGGAGCGCTTTTCTGTAGTGACCTCCTGTGTCGTCTCCGGCTCCTTTGAGTGCTCGACTGGGACCTCGGGCTCTGCCGGGCCAAGAACAACCTCCGCCCTGCATATGGGACACAACGCCTGCTGGGAGAACCACGATCTGAGGCACTCTCGATGGAAAATATGCCCGCAAGAGAGAAGCTTGGATCCCACCGTTAGCAAGTCGCGGCAGATAATACACTTGTCAGCCTCCTCTAGCTGTTCCAAGGAGGGGTCCTCTAAGCGGTGCAAGCTGTTTTTGAGATCATTGTACTTCTTAAAGCTGATCGAGCGCGTGACCAGCGCATGCAGTGACTGGATAACGTCACCGACCAGGTAGAGAGGGAGGTTTCGCAGCGTCCCAGTGGAACTCACGAGCGTCACCGTGAAAAACACGAATGTCATCAGTGAGGATATTATTTTCTGAACCAGCTCTATAAGAAGTAGATGAGGATTTCGCTCAGGCCACTCAGTACTGGAGTCAGGTACGATGGCTAACTCCACAGCGTGAAGTGCGATCTGTGTTGGGCCTCCTCGCCTCGCTCACAGTTGCTAGATTCGCCAGAAGGTCCACGGCGCAGTTTGTCAGCTCAAACGCTACCCAAAGAACAAGACTTGATTTCAAGGACACCAGTCCGTATAGCAGCCAAAGGACCAAAAACACAGTCCCAGTTGCCGACGCCGTCAGTAGGAAGATCCGGTCCAGGTCCTCGGCGGTCTTTCCTTGGTCGGCCAAGGCGTCGGTCTTGAGCGACAGCACCAGCACCATCACTCTGAAAGAAGCCACTAGCGCTACGCTACGTACGAGCCACCGAGTCGTTGCGACCTCACCCTGAAGGGTGGGTGAAGAGAATATCAAGAATAGGCTGGTATCGAAAACGAAGTTCCTCGCGAAGTCGACGATCTGCTCACTTTCCAGCAGGCGCAACGGACCCACCAGAGAGACGAAAAATGTCTTAACTCCGTACAACGTGGCACTGATAAAGGCCACATACGCTGTCTGCATGGTGCCCGCGCCTGAAACTCACCGCGACGCAAACCTTACTTGAGGCGCAGGCGTCAAAAGCCACGAAAAGATCAGGAGACATGCAGCAGTGACGAGCGCTTAACCCCAAAAGCTGTGTCCACTAAGAAGGCGGCTCACTAAGGCATTGGATAGAAAGAATAGCGTTCGTAGGGAGACTAGATCCATTATTGCGTAAATACACTAGCAAAGCCCGTAACGCTTTTTTTGCGTAGTCTTCGGCTCTTGGCGATTTCTGAATGGGACTCGCGAGACGAGGCGACTTGCGTTCACCGGCCGATAGTGGGTCATAGGCGGCCAAGCAGGGAACTCGCCAGGGAAGCGCTCGGCGAACTGGTATCTGGGTTGAACGTCACCGGATCTCCAGAAATCAGGCTTCAGTTGCACTTCTGACGTCGTTACTTGAGCGGAATTGTGTGAGGCCTCCGATGTCGGCCCTTCGTGGCTTTCCTCAGGTTGCGGACTGACAACTGCAGAGTGGGTTGCTACGCTGGACTTGTCAGCGCTCAACGATGACTCCTCATTGAAATTGAGGCGCACACCATCAGTGGTTTCGACTTCATTGGACCAGGCTCGAACGGCAGGTAGGCCGGATATGCCGACCCAAATAGCGTTCAGACACGGGAAGGACTCGAACGGGTAGGCATTGACTAGGTCGCTTTGTCTCTGCAAGTCCTGTTTTCGAGCTTTCAGTGTTTCGCGTTGGTCCCTCCAGAAGTCGCCCACTGCATTCTGCCCTTCACTTAGTGGCGCTGATGGCGACCAGTGCTCCTCTATGGGCAGCGGCTGACTTTTTACTTCGACCTCGCTCTCTGTCTCGCCGTTTGGGGGGTCAGGAACCTTCGATAGCTGCGCATCCACAACGCAGATTTCACAGTTCAGCCATGCCTTAAACTCCTTGTGGATTCGGAAGTCGTCCCACAAGTTGCCCCACAGGAAAAAGTCGACCCAGCTGGGGACTCTTGCCAACGTGTATGGCCCGCCTCCACGCGCGAGCTGGATCTTCAACATACGCTCTAGGCATTGGAGGTAGACCAACCTAGAGCTCCAGTAGTTGTTGGTCTCAAAATCGCGGTGTTCGCTCTTCATACACTTGCCGATGTAAGTGCTCAGTTCCGCTCGCCAACAATCTAGGCTCTCAACGATCATGTCCGCGTAGGCGTCACGGAGGTGGTCCGCTCCGTATTCGCCAAGCTTCTTCGCCAGGTACCGAAGAATCGTCGTGGCCTCTCCCAGCGGCCTGTCATTGTGCCATAAGACCGGTAACGTGGCTGGCAGGCCCGCATTGACGAGTTCCAACTCTCGGCGATTCCATTCGTCTCGCTGCTCGCCCAAATACGGATAGGGCACGTGATGCAGCTGCTTGCCCTTCAGGAACATGAGAACGATGCCGCCTTTACCGAGGAAGCCGTCCATATCAAAGTACTCCAACTGGATCTTTCCTGTGTGACAAGGAGTCGCCGGCTTACCCGCATGAACCATTCGAACATGAACCACAGGATTTTCGCTGGTTGTAGTGACATCATCAACCGTAGTGGTGATCTCGGCCATCACTTCGGCTTCCTTACCCTCATTCATCCGTGGAATCACGTTAAAAAAACTCATTTGAAATTATCAGTCAGATCCGAATTTGCATGCAGATGAAATTTGCGGCACTGCTCACAGTGACCAGCGCCAAGCTCTGGCAATATAACTTTTCAGATCTCGGCACTATTCCTAAAGCTCGCGGCATCACGCTTGAGAAGTACATCAAGATTGACGATGATGACTTTTACTTGGTCCGCCCCGACCTTGACGATAATCAGTTCTACTTGATTCCAGTGCAGGACTTTCTCCAGGTAGGCGATGATTACAACTGGCTGGAAAAGTTGGGTGTGTCCTCGGAGGTTTACAGAGATAGTCTGGATCAGAAGCCTAGTTTGGCAACTTTGACCAGTAGCACATCCCCACACAGGGCAGTGTCCAACAGCACCAGTGCGATTACGGCACCGACGATGTTTATCAGCGATACGACGCCCAGAACCAGAGCACACCACGCAGCCTCCGACAGTCAAGCCACGCAGGCCGCTCGGGAACGGCTTTCAACTCCCTCCGTGGAGGCAGAGACCCCTGAGTCGTTACCCATACCGCCTCCCGCCGTTGTGGAGGATGAGTCCTCTAACACGGGAGTTATGGCATCTGTGAGCCAGCTGCCTTACATTCCAGGTTACCGCGTCGTGGCTCGCTGGTCTTTCGACGGAGTGCATTACCTCTGCATTCGCGACTGGAGCAATTCTCACGTGCTGCGCCTGGTGCGGCCGGAGGAGTACCTGCGCCGGCAACCCTACCATCCCATTCCTTCGGTGCTGCGCGTCCACACCCGCCTTCCGATAATCCTACTAGGAGAGCGGTTCCATGACGTATACTATGATCCTTCCAAGCTCAAACAGGCGACCCGACGGTTCCACCCTATTCACAAATCTGCTGATATGCGAACCTGGTTGGTTGTGGCCAAGCCAGCAAGGGTTGTGGGAGGTTTCTACGAGTTTATCCCTTCGGTGGCAGGTGTCCTGCGAGACGGCAGTCTGTTTGCGAGCGAGGTGCTGTTGATGGGTCGCGAGGGATCGTGATTTGAGCACATCAAGCGGAATCGGGTTTCTCTGGAATCTCGACCGCCTCATCATCACTGCTTTCGTCCAACATAAAACCTAGAAACCGGGAGGGAGCGACGTCGTGAGGGTTGACAGGGTTCAGCGGCCTAGGTTTTCGAAACAGTGAAGTGGCGTCGAGGCGTCGCTTGAGTGACCGCCTGAATGTAGAGGACATCAGCATCAATGGAATTGGTATCAAAGAAGCGAAGCTGAAGAGCCAACCCAGCAAATGTGCCCACGATTTCCACCCAGATGCGTATAGTTCTCCATGGCAGGAGGCTCCGTAGAACCCTGCATAGCACTGGCAAACACCGATGCTGGAGACCGCGTCTGGCCGGCAGAGACCTACTCCGTTGCAGTTCTCGGGGCACCACAAATCCGAGGAGGCGTTTTCACAAAACAATCCTCCGAATCCAGGGGCACAGACGCACCACTGCGTCTGCCGTCCAAGAGTAACTCACAGCATTCGTTTGGTCGCAGATCCCGTGGGTCATCGCCGAGTTGCAGTCATCGTCCCCACAGCCCGCACCTTGGGGGGGCGCAGGCTGGTTTTCCACAAACTGACCGACCTGGGCAAAAGCGAAGTTCATGAGGGCAAATATGAGGAACATCGATTGCAAAAACGGCTGCACGTATTGGTATACCCAACGGAATATGTGAGCCAAACGCTTGCCAGTCATTTGGTAACAGTCATCAGCAAAGCGATGCACTTCGTAGACGTAAACGACCACGAGCACCTCTATAAATGTCACAGTAAACAAGGCAATGGAGCCCGTGAAGGCGTCCGTCAGATTCATCCACCAAATACCAGCAGGCGTGATGTAGAGAAGGCCCAACAGACACAGAACGGCACAGGTACAGACAGCTAGGATGCCTCTTCTACGTTGTCTCCCGAGTGGAACCTTACCTCAAACTTCTCAAGAGATCTATCTCGACGAGAGCCGTCATGACCACCTCCATGGTCTGATACTGCGACACTAACCCCAGAAATGCCATCATGCTCCAGAAGCACAATGCGAAAAGAGTACTCAGTGGCATTTGACCTACACCAACGGAGAAGACGAGGAACGGGGAGCCGGTGCCTGCTCTGGCGACTTTGTCGACCTCCAACCCGCTGGCATGAGCCATGTATCCTACGATCGCGAAGAAAATGGTCCCAGATAGCATCGCTGCGAACGCGTTGATGGAGACCACGAATGCTGCGTCCTTGTAGAAGTTGTTCCGCATAGGATTGAACGATGCGAAGTTGATCAGCGCTCCCCACCCAATACCCAGCCCGAAAAACATCTGAGAGGCCGCTGTCGTCCATGCAGACAGTGAGAAAACGGATCCCCACGACGGCTTCAGGAACAGTAGCAAGCCATCCGTAGCTCCGGGTAGGGTCACAGCTCTTGCAAGAAGCAGGGAGAGCAAAATGGCGGGCACCACCCCGGTAACTAACAACGCACGCTTCTGGCCTAGGAAGCCAGTGCAGAGGAGCACGCTGGTTAAGCTCCAAGCCACCAGATGTGCACCGAGCAAACTCCAATTCATGCCTCGATGGAAATCCGTCATGTCATGCCCTTTTTGTAGTACAGCTTCTGTCCAGTACTTGCGGGCGCTGTCCGCGTGATCGACACCACCTACGGTGTAGGGCAATGGATATGTGAAGCAGCTGCCCAGATAGAATAGCGACCACGCAACTAGTACATTCATGTAGGTGGAGGATATAACAGAGAGGATGCAGGATGATACGCCTAGGCCCACGAGACGTGAGCTGATTGCCCTCCACGTACGAAGGAATCCGACCTGTAGTTGTTGACCCAGAGCCGATTCCAGCACAAACATGGGGAATCCAAAAAGAAGAGAGCAGACTGAGTAGCAAGGCTACGCACCCCCCACCGAAATATGGAATCAGCAGCGACCCCTTGTTGCTATAAGCCAGGTAAGGAAACCGCCAAACTGCGCCCATCCCCATGGCGAAGCCCATGCATGCCAGAAGGTACTCCGCCTTTGAGTTCCAGCGAGGCCGCGGCACGTCGGCACTCAAGGCGTTGGCGGCCATGTTGATCACGGAGTTCCCACAGTCTGACACGCTGCATCAGCCCCGAGTCCGAGCTCACTCAAACTGCGACATCGTCACGTACTGCTGCAGCTCTCGAGACTCGTCCTGCTTCTCTTGAACAATATTTTTCCTCTTTCCTCGCGCCGTCTTCTCGGAGCGCGTTGGCGCCGGGAGAAAGTCGTCTACGGGGCCAAGGTCTTGGATGAACTCGAAGGCCTCCAGGTCGTCCTCCATGATCAGCTTATCTCTATATTTTGCAAAACAAAAAGCTGTAGCTTTAAAATGGACGTGAATCATTCGTCTGGGGTGAGTGGATGTGGAGGCCACCACACAGGCGTACGTGTACTGCCCTCCAATTCTGCAGCGGTCGACTGATTTCGCCAAAATAGAGAATCCGGAGTACTTCATTGCAAGGAACTTGTACAAGGCCCGCTTTGGGCCAAAGCGCGTGAAGCAGCTGCTGGTTCGGTGGTTGGATTGGCACCCAGTGTACGACACCTGGGAGAGGCTGGCGAACGTCAAGGAAGTCGAGATCGTACACGATCATTATGAGATATGCTTAGGGTATTTGGAAGGCACTCCACCACCTGATGTGTCAAGTTGGCTCTCCGAACTGGCAGCAGCGTTTGAATGTCAGCCTCGAAACGACTGGTCTGTTTGTCGGCGGTTTCTGTCAGAGCGTCTGGCGTACGATGTAGCCACGATGAAAGAAAACCATCAGCGAGCGGAGTCTAGACGTTGGAACGTGGAAATGGTGCGGACTAGAAGCAGACCTCACGAAGAAAAGCTAAAAATGACGAAAGTCAAAGCCTACAATGGACACCGGGAAAAAACGCTGGGACAGCTTGTTCGCTTTCGTCGCGATGCCTGTATTGTGGAGCTGTGGACGCTCTGTCTCGCCAGATTGTGGTTTGCGATTCGCCACGGAATTAACGGGGACCAGTATTTGCCATGTACCGTACGAAGGCACTCCTGCCCGATGCTGCTTAATGCGCTGATCGCCGAGGTCAAAGGAGGGGATTGCCGCATTCGACGGGATCAAGTGGCGGAGCTAAAGGTGCCTGACTTCCCCGCAACCAGCGCTGCCCCTGGCTGGTTCAACGATGAGGAGTTTCCTGTGCCAGACTTTGGCGTCGATACTCAACACCTGGAAGTGTTCCGCCGCTGCTCCCGAGATGTGGGGCGCCTGTCAGCCCTCAGCTCGTGTGAGAAGCGCGTCCCCTGCTCGCTCTGTGATCGCGTACATATCGTCGAAACTACAGCCGGGCCTTTTGTTAGTCGAACTATCCGCGACGAGCCGCTATTCGACTCCGATGCGCGAGAGCAGGTGAAGCACTCTCGACGAGCAGACTGCTATCAGGCGCTACTCCTGTATACAGTTCATTCCCTATCACGCAATGCCGTACGACTCTCTATGTTGCAGGAGGCGCTTCGACCTAAGTGCCACAATCTAGAGGACATGCTGAGTGAGCTGATACTGGACGCTCGCTACGATCGCAGAAGGGTTACTTGGGTTCCGCGATTGCCTCAGGACCCCCGAATGACTAATTTCTGGTTTGCCAATCCGTCAACTATTCCACCAGACGTTGACGTTCCGTCGAGAGTGACTGACGTACACTTCCCTCGAGGCGGACCTCACCTGGTGGAACTAGAATTCCATCACAACCTTTACAAGGGCCAGCCGATCACAGGCTGGTTCCCCTATACCTACGTCCGGCAATCATGTCCGATTTTACTGCTGGATATGTTGAGCCGGATGACCAGGGAGCAGGTCAAGCAGAGTTTGCCTCTCAAGGCGAATCTGGTGGTGCCTGCCTTCCTGCTGCCCTCAACGAACATTCTGCAGTGGCAGGGCTGCTCGACTCTGTTGGCCAAGGTAGACACTGTCAGCAGGCGTCACTCCGCGCTGGAACTGGCCATGATTACGGGCGGACTTCGTCTCGCGGAGCAACCTGTCTGTGACACCGTTTCCGTTCGTTGCTGTAGTTTCCCTACGCTGGATTATGGCTTTCTAGAGATACACGGAACCTACCGTGAAGTCCAGCACTTCCTTGTGGCATTCAATAAGGCGGCAGTTGAACGGATGGCTAGCATTGGCGGCTCGAGGTCGATTGTGGAAATGCTTCTAATCCCGAAAGAAGCGTCTCTGGTAGTACGTTACTGTGACTTATTCCCAAGAGTCTCTGCGTTTCCGCAGTTTCACCCGTACGCTCGACCGCCAGAGGGCACTGCTCACGACTTCTACAACAAGGATGCCGTGGACGTCTTTGTCAATAAAGAAGGAAAAGTGTACGATCTTGTGGGATCGGAATTCCCTTTGCTGTTGCACGCTGAGCCAGGATTGTGCGCGTCTCTCATCATGGCGCACTTCAGCATGATCTATGACGAGATAACGGAGCAGCTGCTGAGTTCCAACCGTACCCCCGAGGTTCGCTATCTCTTACGGCTGTCTGAGACCATCCACAACATCACACGTGCAGTGGGGTCCCAGACGCCTGTTTCGACTGTAAACACGCTGCTTGGCCACGTCGAGAACCTGATACGCCGCAGTTCCCTTATTAAGGAGTCCGGACCGAACTACTTTGAGGTCGACCACCTGGCCTTGAGCGTGGAAGCGCTGAGTGACAGTAGCTCCTTGCTGGCTAACGTGCTGCTGGATGTGCACGGCGACTTCGTCAAGCAAAGCCACATCATAGTTAACCGATGCATGATGGCCCACTGCTGTCCTGACATAGTCGAGGGTCTAGTGGTGTCTGTGGAGCCGAAACTCGTGTACAAGCAGATCCATGACAAGACACCAGAAGACACATTTCTGACCAGGCCCAACCCATTGCATCTGCAAGCAGTAGTGGGCTCGGAACCTGCTAGGAAACCACATCGCCACTGTGTGAAGCTGGTGAGGCCTGTCAAGAAACCCAAGCTTAGCCGCAATTGAATCCCCACACCGCCTCAAAACATATGCGCCTTAATCACCATTTTGAAGACGATGACCACTGCTGTTGATGCCTCCCGTACAGCTCACAAGCAGAGCAAAGCTGAGAAACGCGTCAAGAAATCCCTGCAGCAGCAGGGCGGCGTTCAGCTCGAGAATGTGGAGAAGGTGGTGCTTCGAGTTGCCCCGGGATCAGATTTCGTGATTCACAAGCCTGATGTGTTCCGTCTCCCTGGCTCCCAGGCACTCCTCGCTTTTGGACAGGCCCAGATCTCCGACAACACGCAGGGCATGGCCCATCTGTTGCAGTCTCTGGAGAAGGCTCCTGGCGCTGAGGAAGCTGTCGCTCCTCCGAAAACTGTTGACGCCGAGCCAGTTTCTGCTGTGAATCGCGAGGACATCACAGATGAGAACATCGAACTTGTGATGAGCGCTAGCAACAAGAGTCGTGACGACGCCGTTGAGGCTCTTCTCGCCAAGGGCAATGACGTCATCGAAGCCATCATGCATCTTGACACTAAGGCATGAGCGTAGGCGATTTTCGTTCTGACCATTAACTCATCGACAATGCTTCATTCGCTGTTCACATGTCGTGCGGTGAAATAAATGTAGGATCTTGCTTGTTGATGGGTTGCTACAAACCCACAGACCCAGCGATTCTTCACCACCAACCCATCCATTTGCTTCTACCTTCACTGTTAGCAACGTCGACGTTGGGCCATTCCGTAGACGTGGGCCATTCCGTAGTACTGTTCGGCGTCGAGATAAAGTCCAGCAAATCCCGCCAGTCAAGCGGGGGATTGTTGGCCACCGAGTCTTGCATCATGTATTCAGGTACGATGCTCCGGAGAACGCTACGAACCTGGTCTTTGCTTAGCAGCTGAGGATCCACATCCAGATCCATGAGATCGTCGAATGTCAATACTGATTCGACACGCGCTTGTCTCTCAGCGGACCAGCTGAGAGGGGAGAACACCTCATTTAAGGTGTAGGGGCACATAATGCGGGTGTCCAAAGGACACACGAACCTAGGCGCTGCGATGTGCGCTGCGATAGGCGCAGAAGCTTCTGGTGCTGGCTGAATGGAGTTGCCAATGTGAACCAAAACGAACAACAGCGCCATGCCGCCGATCAAGAAGATGATCGTGGCGGGTCCGGTCAGCTCGTCCACCTCGCTCTTTGGATCTAGGAGGTCACGGACCTCCTGGAACCACGATACCACCCGTCGCCACCACGGGAGCGGAGGGCCATACTTAGACCTCATTTCACGCAGCACTCGGCGCATGTTATGCCTTGTAACTTCACGCGGGTCTTCCTTGACATTTGTGACCGGGCACCAGAAGTCCAAAAACATTCTGTATTTACGCACGATAAAAGGACAACAGTCATTTCAAATTCGGATTTAACAATGTTTGAACGTCCAGATTGGAGCTGGGATGACATCACTGGGATGTCTCCCATCAGCAAAGCACAGCAGCGGCACCTGACCAACGTGTACGCCTGCCTCGCTTGGTGTGTGTTGCTCGCGATGCTGGGCTGCGCGTTGGATGTGTTGGCGGGAATTCCGTCTCTGCTCAACGGTCTTCTACACATGGCAGGCGTTTTTTACCTGATGTCCACGGCTAACCAGGGGTTCAACGCGGTCCGCGCCGTCGTTCTCTCGTCCGTCTCTCTGCTCATGGGAGTGTCAGTGCAAGAGCTTGTGTTCTACGCTGACATCATGAATCCCCAGATCGTGCCGCGAGCCTTTCTGGCTTCTTTCGCCATTTTCGCCGCTTTCACTCTGACTTCCTTCTTCACCCGCCGCAGGCAGGCGCTTTACCTTGGTGCCCTTTTGTCCACTGTGGTCAGCTACATGACCCTTGCTGGCCTTGCCAACCTCTTCCTGCAGTGGCCACTCATTCAGGACGGCCTCCTGTGGGTTGGCCTGTTCTCCTTCGTGGGCTTCGTCGTGTACGACACCCAGCTGATCTTGATGTCTGTTGAAGCCGGCCGAGCAGACGTGCTAAGCAACGCACTCATGCTATTCGTGGACATTTTCGCCGTCTTCGTGCGTCTCGTCGTCATTCTACTCGACAAACAACGGCGGCGTGAGGACGAGGAGCGCAAGAGGCGGTAGACATACTTGACGTTACGAAAGAGTTCAGATGTCTGGTGGATGTGTGTGATGAAGAGGTCACTCTGCGCTAACGCTGTCGAGGCGAACAGGAGCATCGTTTCAAGAACGCATTGTCGGGATTGCAGCAGCAAGCACGTGAGCTCTCTTAGGAAAGAGACACCTTTTGCGCGCGGGTCCACAGGGATTTCCGCATCACTTGTTGTCTAACGGTGATATCTGTGCTCGTCTTTCTCGGCAACGTATTGTTGCCTCTAATATGAAACATCTAGCTGGCCTGAAGGAGGCTTTTTGTGCGAGGCCCCCCAACCAGCTTCCACATGGTCGTGAAAGCAGCGTGGGAGCGCTGGCTTCTCAAATATTTGAGGAACTCAGTCAGTCTGGGAGCCAGGTCGCTTCTCACGAGGTCCGCTTCGTGCACCGTGTACACCCCACTAGTGCGTTTGCTGGGCGCTGTGCGGCAGGCGGACGAGCGTCGCCGTCGAACGGAACTCATGAACGGCAGAGGCGTTCGCGGCGGCGATTCTCGCGCATCTTGCACCCATGACCAGACAAGGCGGAACTTGTGAAAGGCCTGCTCGCATGTAAGCACATCCACGAGGGCCAACGCCGAGTCCCAGTTGGAGTCCATCTTTTCTCTGTACAGTAGCACCGCATGAGACAGGTACGGTACGTCTTGCTTGTCAGCTTGGGGTGCGCCGTACGAACACACCAGCGTAGCTAACGTCTTGACCGTCGCTGTGGTGAGCCACTCAGTCCAAATACAGGGAGGAGGCGACGAAGGGGCGGCCAGAAGGATAGGCGTACCCAGAGGCGAGCTGGTCGTGGAGGGTATCGGATTGATTTGGCCCACGGCCTCCGAGCACCTCACTCGGTCCAGCAGATAGTCTAAACACGTTCTCCCAACAGCATCTGCTGCCGAAATGATGGCTCCGCGAGAGACTAAACACCGTACGAAATCAACAGAGCAGAGCCGGACAGCTAGAAGCAGGAGGTGGGCCCTCGCTGGAGCCGCGCCCTGGAACAATGAGGCCTTCCAGGTCGGCAGCAGATCCACAGAGTCGTTGACATCCACTTCGCCGGCGGCAAGCAAGCTGTCCAGCAGAGAGAGCATATCGAACTGAAGCGCAGTTCGAATGTCCCGAGGACGTTTGTAACGCCGCAACGACGGGGGCTCAGGACCGCGGCCGGCCGACCGGCGACTGCGTGCACCCAGAAGTGACGGGCGCCCGTGGCGCGGGTTAGTTCCTGGACTACTTGTCCCGCTTAGCACGAAAGGCGACAGAATAAGTGGCGATTCGATCCGAGGCATCGGGAAATACACTGGAGGTGAAGGTCGGTTCATGATGGGTGAGTTGCGGCGTGGCGTGAGGTCCACGGCGGAGCAGCCGTCGCTTCCGCTTGGCGGAGTGGCCTCGTCCAGTCTCAGCGGCGAGGCTCTCCGTTTCAACTTCTGCAGGCGCGCCTCGCGCTTCCTAGCCTTGTAGGCGCTGAGACTGCTGATGGAGGAGGACCCCAGGCTGATGCGATTGGAAGGCGATGCACTGCTCGACTCGAGACCTCCAAGGGCCTGCCGGTTGCTGTGCATGAATACGGACAAAGGGAGATTCTTGCGGTTCATAGGTCGAGGAGAGCCTGAAGCTCCTAGGCCGGGAGACGCGTCACCAGAGAACGACCTCCCAGTTGGCGAGGTTTCGGTACAATCGTCCATCTTTTTGTTGCCGGTCACCAACGGCGTCAAGCGCCTCTCCACGGTCGGAGATTTGCGCTGGAAGCGTACTTGTATTCTTCGAGGAGTGATGTCATTTTTCCAACCAATAGAAGGCCATTTCACGACTAGAGGCTTCTTCGATGTCGTAGCCGGCGACCTCGGCACAACACGTGGCGTGTCCATTCGCGCCGGCAAATCCGGACTGGCATTTCGACTCACAGTTGGCCGAAATGCTTTGTGGGGACGGCCGATGGTGCTGAGTACGGTTGGTGGCGCGCGCTTAAGGTCTTTCATCATGACAGTCTACTTCATAACGCTGAATATAGCATTTTGCGACAGAATAGGATGAAATCGTGCTTACTCGCCTTGCTAGGGTCTGGTGCCGCTTTCTACCTCCCAGGGTCAACGGCGAACACCTACGAAGTAGGGGCGCCGATTCCTGTGACGTCTGGAAAGCTCATGTCTCACAAGACTCAGATTCCCTACTCCTACTATCACTTTGATTTCTGCAGACCTGATGTGTTGACTCGGGAGAGATTGAATCTGGGACAGATCCTGGAGGGCGATGTAGTGGAGAACACACCGTATGAACTACTTATGAACCAAGACCAAGACTGTAAGGTATCCTGCAGAAAAGAGTACAATAAGGAAGCTTTGGAGACGCTAAAGCAGCTTATAGATGAGCGGTATTTTGTCACATTGAATGTGGACGACCTGCCTGTCGCCCTACAGCTGGAGCTGAGCCACGTGGACGCTCAGGAGGGATCCGTGACCATTGGGTATCCTCTGGGCCTCCCACCACTGATGGGGTCGGATAAGTACACCATCATGAACCATCTTGACTTCATCGTAAAATATCACCCCACCGATAGAGGCAACCGGGTGGTTGGAGCCGAAGTGGTTCCCAGGTCTGTAGCCCATTCGGACGTGTCCAACCCCTGTGCGCAGCGTAAAGATGACCACGGTCCTCTATTCCTCCCTGCCGCAGTCCCTGCCGCGGGTATGGGCGTATACTTCACGTACTCGGTGCGGTTCGAGGTCAGCGACGTGGCTTGGGCCACCAGATGGGACCCGTACTTCCGTCTGAGCAACGAGGAAGCGGCTATTCACTGGTACGCTGTCGTCGACGGTTTGATTGTAGTCCTCCTTCTTGGAGTCAGTGGAATCATCATCCTTATGCGAACTGTGCTGAAGGATATTGCACGTTACAACACCCTCTACGACATCGAGGCTGAGGACGAGGAGACTGGCTGGAAGCTCGTGCATGGAGATGTCTTCCGACGCCCCTTGTTCTCTCGGTTCTTGGCGGCTCTCGCCGGATCTGGCGTCCAGCTCCTCATCATGATTGCGCTGGTGACATTCTTCTCCCTACTCGGCATCATCAGTCCTGCTCATCGCGGTGGTCTCCTCGAGAGCTCCTTGCTACTCTTTGCATTGCTGGGTGGCCCTGCAGGTTTTGTCGCGGCCCGCTTCAACAAAACTATGGGCACTGACGAACTTTATGCGGGACGATCCCTGGCTGTGACTGTCTTCACGGCTCTGCTATACCCAGGAGTTATCTTCTCGGTATTTTTCCTGCTCAATTTCGTACTTTGGAATGAGGGTAGTTCCGGAAGTGTACCGTTCGGGACCATGTTCATCCTACTTTTCCTCTGGTTCGGTGTATCCACGCCGCTGACGATAGCTGGAGCGTACTACGGCTACAGACAGGAACCCTTCACAGTTCCTGTGCGCGTTAACAAGCTTCCTCGAGAAGTAAAATCTGTCCCAGTCTTATACAATCCCAACTTGTTCGCCTTTGGTGCTGGAATCATTCCTATTTCTGTGGCCATTGGGGAACTCAGCTCCATCGCCAACAGCCTGATTTACCACAACTTCTACTACCTGTTCGGATTCCTGACTCTTATCATCCTTCTTACAGTGGCAGCCGCGGCCCTCGTCAGTACCATTACAACTTACAGTTCCCTTGTGCAAGAAAATTACCATTGGTGGTGGCGATCATTCATCTCTGGAGCTAGTGCTGGGATCTACCTGTTCATCTTTGCTCTCGTTCAGTTCCTCTCGATCGAGATAGTCCGCTTCGCAAGCGTCATCATTTATTTCGGGTATGCGTTCATCCTGTGCTTTACGGTGGCGGTGGTGCTGGGGTCCATCGGCTTCATGTCGAGCTTTCTCTTCGTGAAAACCATCTATGGCTCCATTAAAGTTGAGTAAAATTGATATTCCATATTCGGTAATGATCGGAATTCTGTTGCTCCCTGTAGTGTTATGGTTGGCTTTTCGGGTGATCGTTTGGCTCTACGAAAACTACTCCTCCCCTCGGGACCTGAAGGAGTTGCGCTGTGCTATGGTCACCGGTGCGAGCGCTGGCATTGGTAAGGCCCTCGCTCTAGCTCTTGCACGTGAGGGCTTGCCGGAGATGATTTTAATAAGTCGCCGTAAAGATGAGCTGCAGGTGGTGAAGTGCGAGGTTGAGAAAGCAGCCAGGACGCCCATCAAGGTGGTACTTCTTTCCATGGACGTGGGAAATGCGGAGTGCCCGGGCTGGGTTCAGGCGCGAAACCTGGTGCAGAGCCACCAAGTAGGCCTTCTTGTCAATTGTGCTGGGCAGTGCCCATGCGCAACCTACCTCCACGACTTACCTGACGCCGAGGTCAGCAACGTCGTCCGCGTGAATCTGCTGGGCGCTATGCTGCTCACTCGTATGGTGTACGGTGCTATGGTCTCAAAGAACCTGCCCGGAGTGGTAGCGTTTCTAGGCTCAGCAGCGTCTACCTTGCCCGCGTCTCCTTTGTATGCGGTGTACACCGCTTCTAAGGGCGGGTTGGCCAGTTTCGCCTCCGCATTACGAGCGGAGGCGTGCTTTTCACGCGTGACCGTTGTGAACTTCGCCCCTATGCTGGTCGCGACACAGCTGGCTAAGATACGAAACCCCAACTGGTTCGTTCCGTCTCCGGACGACTTTAGTTCCTGTGTCCTGGGACGACTGAAAACTGCAAGCCGGTGGCCTGTCAGTCCAGTCACCGTCTCTCCTTTCCGTTCTCACCGACTGCAAGAGGCTCTGATCTGGCTTCTGCCGGAATGGATATGGGTATGCTTGTCCTACGCCGCCTCCAGACGAATTATGATCAAAGGTAAGCAAAAGCGCAGGGCACAGGCCGCCACCAACGAAGCCCAACAGACTGGTAATGACGAGGTGGCAGGCTGGCATCGTGCCAGCCTCTTGGGCTCTCCGAAGAGCACGACTGAGTATGTCAAGGCAGGCCCGGAGTGCGTTTACCACGACGCGAAGGAAAACGACGACCGCCCTAATGGATTCAACCTTATGAAGGCAGGCCGTGCTGCGCACCCTACTCGGCGAAATTTATCCTCGAGGAATATTGTCAAGCGAAGTGATCGCCCTGCCTTTAAGATGTGACGAGGAATTTGTAATGCTATTCATCGACTCCTCGGCACTGGGGTTGGAGAGGGGGAGGCTTGGGAGAGAGTAGGGGACTCGGAAGCCAATGGAGGCGCCTCTTCTTTGGGAGTGCCTCTAGCTGTTCCGAACACGATCTGGGGAACCACAAAGCACACCGTGAAGCCAAATACGGCTAATGAGGCGTAGAACACTGCCAGCCACACCTGGCCGTAGTCGTCGTCAAACTCGTTAATGTCGACCTGATTGATGCGTGTCATGTCAATGGAGATGCAGCTGTCCTTTACGACAACAATGGTGCCGACGCCGGTGACATTGGTATGTGTGAAGCTGGTCGTCTGCGTTGCGCCACTCAATGCTCCACTGATCACCATAGCACCATCGGTCCCCCAGTCATTTTGGGCAAGCGGAGTCGCGAAGAAGGTGTCCGTGCCGCAGACGGCATTAGCCACGACTACGTTGGTGCCGCTCTCGACGATGTTCAGCGTTGAGGTATTTAACGGCAGGTCTCCTTTCGGCATGGCTATGTATCGAAGGTTGGTTAGGTTGGGCTGTACGCTGGGCGCACCAAGTGCCGTTTTCATTGGTCGCCATGTGAAGCCAGTGGTGTCTACTGACAGGATAGCTGGCACGTACAGGTCTGTAGTCGACGCGCCTACAGGTTTCACGTCAGAGAGAAGCACAGTCGGAGCTTCTGAAAATGTTACGTTCGCCCCATCAGCGTCCAGGAACTCAACTCGACCTGCAGTCCCTGCAGCTGTTCCAGCAAGGATATCTCCTATCGTGGTTTCCCACTTGCCGAACTTCAAGGCAACGTAGTATGCCCTCTCCACCGAGCTGTCTGTTGATTCCTTGATCTCGAAGTCTCCCGTTGCCGATTTCGGCACCGCCTGCGAGAACACGTAGTCACCACGTGCTGTTCCCAACGAGGTAATTACTGCGAACTCAGCGAAATCGATGGGCCCTGGCACGGAGAGAGGGCTGTCAACTCGGCCAATGTACAGGACGGGAACGCTGGGTGCCGGTGTGGTGGTCTGACCGCAAGCCAAAAGCGGCACGGCAATCGAGAGGAGCAATTTCATAGCGAAATTCGCTAGGATTTTCCCTGGCTGCACACACAAGGGGGCACTATCACTAATGATGACGTCCGACGCACATGAAGGCAGTCATGTGCTTTTGTGTCACCCAATGCGCCGGCAAATCCGAACAACGAAATCGCCGGAATACAAGAAGAATGGCGGCGTCTGACGCGGCCTCGAGCATGTCCGAATTCGATCAACTCCTAGAGAGCCACACCCCAGAACCTACACCAAGGGTTAGCTCTCAAGAATGGGCCCGCGTCACTGAGTACGAATGGTTGGAGCACGAACGACCGCTGATTGTTCAAGACTCCGAAACCGCCCAAACTATTGTTCCGCGAGACGCGCCTTGGTCCGTCTACTTGTGGACTATCACACGGCATATGTACTCACGCAAACCCTGTAACAAGGTTATTGCGACACAGGGGCGAATCACCTTATGGGAAGCTCTGGAGGAGTTCGATATCGTCAATGACTTCCTCTTTCTCATCAAGGTAGCAATAAGCGTGCATCGGGGACAAGCCAGCTGGAAGACGGGTCTCATTGCGCTGGTGTGTTTAACCAACATCTACGTCCTGTCCGTGATTCTGTACAGTACGAGACAGTTCATAATCTACCATCGAATAGGAGCTGAAAGCCGGTGGCTGTTCCGCCCTTTCGTTGCGCTACGGCAAGTCCGGCTCGCAGGCGAGACGGATCCGACGGCTCTCTTCATGTTCGAGCGTCTCCTCTGGACTTACCAGCTGATTATGCGAGTCTTCGAGGACATACCTCAGGCTATCGTCTCGGCCCTGTTTTTAGCCACCTACGGCAGGGATTTCTATGTGAGAGCCAGCGCTGGGTGTCATTCAGACTTCATTCAACATCGCATTCTCTCTGATGATGTCTGTGCTATCCTCCTACCGAATGGGCATCTACTATCCTATGAAGAATACTCTTGCGCTTCTGCTCTCTAAAGAGCCGCCCATCCATTCTCCTGCGCTAAACGAGGCCTCCACTACGACTCGGAAGTTCCCCTACGTGTTGTGTCTGGCAGGCTCCATGTGGACCGTCACGTTCGCGGTTTGCCTTCTGCTGTGTCCCGAGAGGCACACGATTCTGTTTTTTAGTCTGGCTGTAGGGGTGACGGGAGCCATTATAGTGGTCATCACCTCCGCAGTGTACGCCCTTCATCTTGAGAGGCAGTATCGGCATACAGCCGAGGTTGAAGTGGTGTGATCGCATATTGTGTGAATTGATGGAGCGGGAGCACTACGATGAGCTGATTGTAGTTCTCGATCAGCTTGCACTAGCCGTGCGAGACCTAAGGAACGGAACTCAGAATCGACACGCATGCGATCCTCGTTTGACTATAGTACCCTCGCTCTCCGGCGAGATGCACTGGGACCCTCTTCTTGGCTTCTCGAGGTTTCCCCCAGAGAGCATTCCTAGCGGTCTTTGGGACGTTGACAGCGACATGTGTTCCATTTGTGGGTCCGAGTTCTCCTTCCTTTTTAGGAGACACCACTGCCGCACGTGTGGTGTACTCTGCTGTGCCCATTGCTGCCGCTCGTTCGTCAAGGTCCACGATAGCGTTATCTACAAGATCATCTGTTCCAATTGTTTGGAAAAGTGAGTTGCAAGAAGACTCCGACACAGATTCGGCCGTATACAACTTTGGCTGGAAAACCTTGATGTCCATCGAATACCCGACATCATTGCCAAGGTCGTCGATGTGCGCGAGAGCTCCAAAGGACACCTTCTCTGCCGCAGGAAAGTCAAGATGCTGGAGGGTGGACCGGATGGGACACTTTCTTCTGACCCGCCACATGAAGCGTCATTTTCACATGAAGCATCGTCCTCGTTCGACCCCGAGTACCTTGCGAGTCTAGAGTGTTTAAAGTTAAGGCAAGCGGCAAGTGCCCGAACGCACTCGGAGTCGGCTACGAGTACTGAGTTTGAAGAACTGAGTCCTCAAATCAGGCGCACCTCTGATCAGGCTCTGGCTCGCCGGGATGACAGTGAACTGTTCGATAGCGAGCTCTTCGTCACGGCAAGAGGGGCGGACCCATCTACGGAGGACTCGATGGCGGGCATCCCCTACATGATGAGTCCCCGACACCGACGACCTGACTATTTCTCGATGCCCTGTGCTGACATCCTGCCCCCGAACCCGGCCACAGACGAGGAAAAAAATGATCCAAACGCCCACCCATTTGAGGCGCTGGTTGCCCGCCTTGCGGAGCTTGCAGGAACTATGCAAATGTGAAATTTATGTTCGGACCGGCTGCGCCCGCATACTGTGCCGATCGCCTCGTCGGCAACGCGGAATCCAAACCCAAGGAGAAGGACGCCGCGAAAAAGTGTCTGCGGAAGGCAGCCGGCGTGGTCTGGAACGACTCCACGCTGTTAGAATGGCCACAAGACGACTACCGTATTTTCGTGGGCGACCTCGGCAACGAGGTGACCGACGAAGCTCTCTGCACGGCGTTTCGACCTTACTCATCGTTCCAGAGGGCAAAGGTCGTTCGAAATAAACGCACCAACAAATCGAAAGGATATGGTTTCGTCTCCTTCGGAAAACCTGAGGACATGCTGGCGGCAATGAAGGAGATGCACCTGAAGTACGTAGGAACACGTCCAATACGTGTAAAACGATCGCGGTGGCAGGACCGCGCGATTGATAGCCAAAAGAACAAGGCTCTGGGCAAGTCTTTGGACGCTGTTCCTCTGAATTCGAAGACGATGCGAAAGTTCAAAGTTAAGAAAGACGTAGCGAAGCGATTCGGTGACGTGTCAAAATCATAGATATGAGTGGACAAGCTTCCCAACACGCCTCCGGCGCCCCTTCAGCGCACGCCGCCTCGCGCTCACAAACGCCCCTGTCTCACCATTCCGCCTCGCAGCCACCGACTCCTGGGGCTGTACCGATCATGAGTCAGCACTCCAGTCAACACCCAAGCCAACACGCGAGTCAGCACCCCAGTCAACAGGCGAGTCAGCACCCCAGTCAACACCCAAGCCTGCACCCAAGCCAGCACCCAAGCCAGCACCCAAGCCGCCCTGCTAGTCAAGCTCCGCCGAGCCAGCACCCTAGCATGCACCCCAGCCAACACCCTAGCCAAGCTCCGAGTCAAGCCAGGTCGGTGGCGCAAGGAGCGCCTGGGTATGTAGTGAAGGAGAAAGCGGTGACTAAGCCCGTTGTCATTCTGCAGCAGAGGGTCGTGCCCCACGCGAAGTCTGTGATTGATGAGAAGACTTACAACATCGGACCCATCGCCACCGACGAACTCCACCAACTCAACGGGCAAGTCCACGCCTACAGCTACGTGGACAAGTCTGAAAGGACACTGAAGGCCGTGCAGCTCGACGTCGTCATGTACATGCGCATTCCCCAAGTCCACGAGGAGGAAAAGCGAGGCAGCTACGTAGAAGTCCCAGCCGGTGTGGACATAGACAGCTACTTGCCGCACATGAGCAACGAGACTCTGCAGCTGGTGCTCCTCGAGAGCTATCTGAGCCGAAACTAGTGTACAAGTGTACTGTGTTATGTAGACATCGAAATAAAAACCGCCGCCGGCATGCGATCTCTCTACTGGACCCTGGTTGCCGCCTCTCCTCACTGGATTGACAAGGCGGGCTGCACGGCGGATCCCGCGAAGCGTGCAGAACCACCGACCTACTTCGACGAGTTCATCGACCATCGACAGCCGGAATCGCCGATGAGAGCGTGGCACTCACCGCTAGTCGATGACACCGAACTCGAGAGAACCGTTTTGCTGCATGTTGTTGTTAATGACCCGGAGCCGTTTTACTTCGAACAGCCGCGGCAGTTGTCTCTCGGCGCGTTCGAGGCCTTCATCAAGAGCACCCCAAGCCCGACGCACTGTAAGGTTTGGCATGGCAGCTAAACAGTCACGGCGCTGGTTCTCCGTGTGTCAACGCTGACTTGCTACCAGTTGGACCTGGAACGAAGTCAGTACAAGCGTCCAAAGCGCCTTCAGCTGACCACGCTTCCCAAGAGCGCATGTCAGGGATCGGTTGTCCCAGTAAGTCACGACGTGTCCTTTAAATAGTTTCGAGAGAGGAACATCGAGGACCTCATCCACAAGACATGCCGCAAGAATGCCATGAACATGGCTTCATTGCCGAAGTTGATTCGCGAGGACCTTCCCTGGGACAACAGCCACATTCGACTTCGGTTACAGTCTGAGCGTGCCTGGTTCTGTGGAGCGTCCCGAGTGAAGTCTCACGTGCCGCATTACGACCAGATATTCCTTAACGCGAGCTTGGCAAATCACGACCTTTTGATCTTCTAGAGTCCGAAAAACCTGGTGAACCCTGCGTTGGCGCGTCTTTTTTCCTCGATCGTTTTAGCCTGCTCGGAACTGACGCTTAGCAAGTGGCAGATCACAGGGACCAGTGATTCGTGCTCCGAAGAAGTGATGCGCCCCGTCTCTAGGAAGCGGATCAGGGTGTTCCGCAGGTATTCCGCGTTGACTGGCTTTGTGTTGACGCTGGAATGCAGATTTGATACAGCCTCCGCGTTGCGCAGTTCGCCTTGCAAGAGCTTCACCTGTTCGTGCATCAGGGATCGCTCCGAACGTGTGTCTTGGAGCTCGATTTCCAGCTTCATTAAGCTGTCGCGAAGGCGACGCGAGTGATTATCCGATGCCTGGAAGTGGACGTTCTCCACGATTTCAGGTTCCGGATCGGGCTCCGTGACAGGAGATACCGCCTCGAGGACAACGGAGGGCCCTTGTGTCACCTCCGCCTCACACCGCAACGCTTCAAGGTCCGAGGCCAGCGCACGGCTTGCCGTACGCTCTACATGCAGCTTATTCTGCAACTCGGTAATCTTCTCAGCATAAGTGTGAAGGCTTGCACCCAGTGACGCGATCTGAGCCTCGCTCTGCGACTGCTGGTATCGCAGCTTCCGCAGTTCGACATGTTCTACAGAGTGGACGTCCGATTTCGCCTTGGCCAGCTGATCCTTGAGAAGCGATACTTGAGCTTTCAGGCTCACTGCCTGCTGCTCGCTCTCCTCCAAGCACGACTCGAGTTCTTGTTCACGGGTACATTCTCCTGGTTGTTGTGCATTGGCCAGGTCCGTCTTCAGCTCCTCAATCTCCCTCTCGAGGGCCAGCAGTTGTTCTCCTCTGACCGCGCTCAGGCTTTGGTAGGAGGCGCTTTGCTTGGTGATGGCGGATGACCTATTCTTGAAGCGCTCGAAGCTCTCATGGGCCGCTTTCAGCTGTTCTTCATACTCGAACACCTTCAAGGCGCTTTCCCGCCGCAGCGAATCCAGTTCATCCTGCATGTCGCTGTACGTGGGTCTGGGGAACTCCACATCCATTGAGATCTCGCTCGCCGCGACGACGACCTCTGTTCCACTTGATTTCCTAAGAAGACACCACAGCTGTCCCCCTAGCTCCACCGACTCCACTACAGAAGCATCGGTCAGATCAAGACTCCTCCTTAGAGATTCCAGCTCAGCTTTGGCGCTCTCTAACTCTTTCAAGGCATCGGAGCCGCCATTCTTGTGGATTTCTTCCTCCTTTTGTACTACTGTGCGGTTCAAGCTGTCAATAAGCTCGGTCTGATCGTCGATTTGCCGCTTCAGGTCTCTATTGTCTTTGTTGAGACTTTCGAACTTCCCCTTGATCCTCTTCAAGATCTCCGTCTTACTGTTCTTGGCCATCTCTGCCTCGCGTAGCGCAGCTCTCAACTGTTCCGCTGACGACTCAACCTCCGAGGCGTGATCTGCATCCGACTGGCCCTCGCCTCTCACTCATGCATCTTTCCTCCATGCTGGCACAGGCCTCGCTCAGCGCCTTCGCCTTCTCGACTGCGGAGGCCAAGTCGGGCACCCCCAAGGCTGCAGTTATGCCGGACACGAAACCGACAGGAAGTTCCTCTTCAGGTCGGAAGGTTTGGGATTGTTCTTCGTCAGGATGAGTAGCCGCAGGGGTAGCCAGTCTCTCAGCTTCACGGAGAGCTCGTTCTTCATCCAGACGCTGCTGCTCTTCCTCTGCTTGCGCCATCCGTTCATCCAGCGAAGTCTGCTCCTTGGCCAATACGGCCTGTACGGCGGCCACCTGACTGCGCTCCTCGCCAAGAACACTCCACTCCGCCGCCAGTGCCGTTTTCTCACGCTCCAATTGAGCTAGATCGGCGGCAAGTCCTTCCTTCGCATTCAGAATTTCAGTGCGGATCTGTGCGATCTCGGCTCGATCAGCAGCACATCGACTCACACTCTCTTCAAGGGTCGCACGCTGAACCTCCAGAGCCTCCATCGCCGCGTCAGCCGCCTGTCGCTCCTTGGTTACCTGTGCTATCTCGGCGGATGCCGCGATTCTCTCGAGACTCCAGTGGTGGTTGCCTGTGCTATCCTCGCTGGTCTTTCGCATCTCGTCTCGGAGTCGCATAAAATCTGCTCGTTCAACTTCCAGCGCCTCTCGCGCAGTCTCGATCCCGTCCAGCATCTGAATCTGCTGCTGCATTCGCCTTTTTTCCGCCTCCCAGCTATCTTTGTTCATATGGAACACCGCTACTTCAGCCTCAAACGCCGCCCGGATCTCTTCGAACCGCTGAAATTCAACATCCACCTGCGTCTTCGCGTCACCATGTGCTTCGCTTGAGGCGGAGTGGAAGCTGTCGTCCGTGGTCTTAGCGTGCTGCACAGACACCTCACGTCGTTCGGTGAAAGCTACTAATTCGGCTTCGAGAGCCTGTCGTCTGCGATCGAGATCCGCCTCCAAGGCCTGCACCCGCTTGCTCTCTGCTGCGGATCGGTCTACCTCCTCCATCAATAACTTCACTTGCGTTTCGCGAGACTCCAGCAGCACCCTAAGCTCCTCTTCAGTGTCCTTGTTGACTAGTTTCTGAGGACCTGCCGAGTGCCGCGCAGCTGTGTAAAGAACCATTCAGGGAATACCTTGTCTGAGATGGAGGATCTCCTTTCTGGCTTGAGCCAGCTGGTCCATGAGCTTCTCAACATCATCAGAGGCCATCTGAAAAGTCTTATAAATGGTACAAGGCAGTCAGAACCAAAAAGCCTAATATGGACCGGCTCAGTTCCCGTCTTAAACGCCGCGGCTGGAGATCGGTGCTGGCGTCGATGGCGGATCACGCTCCTTTTTCTTCTGGCAATCACGTGACCTTGTATACTTCGGCCGACGAGTGCTTAGCAGACGTCCACAACGCAATCGACGCTGCCCACCAACGCGTATGGATGGAAACCTATGTATTCGACGGATCTCTAGCGGCGGAACGCACAGCAGGGAAGCTGGCTGCTGCAGCCCGCCGTGGTGTCGACGTCCGGCTGCTGTGTGACTGGTTGGGGTCGTACCGCATGCCTGAGGGGCTGCTGAAGGACCTGAAACACGCCGGAGTGGACGTCGTCATGTTCAATTCGTTTGCGCGTTACCGAGGTCCAGCTGCCATCGCATTTTCGTTCATGAAACAGATGCTATTTCCTCACAAAGTAGCCGGTATACCTGCCAGGTACCTGGCCTGCGACCACTGCCATACCAAGTCGCGCTCGCTGCGCTTGCCTCCGACCTTTCGTAATCATAGAAAGACCTTGATCGCTGACGCAGCAGGCTTCTGTGGCTCCATGAATATCGCGTCCGAAGCATTCAGCCCTGCAGCAGGCGGCTCTGGAACGAACACTGAAGCCTGCATTCGGGTTGTGGGACCCGTCACGGCTCAACTGGAGGAAGCGCTGAAGGAGTCATTCGGTCTAGCAGGCGTCGAGCTACCCGCAGGACCGACAGTTGAGCGACAAGCGCCGGATCCAGCCAATGGAGAGCCCTTCAAGGACGTCCGCTTGCAGCTGCTCACCAACAACCCCCATGCTCATCGCCGGTGCATCACGAAGGTTCTCGAGATCGCAGTTCGTAACGCTGCGGCCAGCGTGCGTGTAACGACCTCCTACTTCTCGCCGCCGTTCTTTCTGAAGAAAGCGCTGGTGGGCGCCGCGGCTCGAGGCGTTCCGACGTCGCTCTACCTTTCAGGCGGGTCTGACGTGTTAGGCGACTCGCTTGGGACTCTATTTCAGATTCAGAAGACATACATGCAGTTCCGCAACGTCAAAGCTTTCTTTTCGGTTGCGAAACACTGTCATGCAAAGTGGACTACAGTGGATGGGCGTTGGACGATGCTTGGGTCTAACAACTGGGATCGTATCTCCGCTAAGCGCAACCTAGAGGCCGCCGTTGCCATCGACGACGCTCGAATTGCCTCCAGGCTCAACTCCCACATGGATACACTATGTGACTGTCCTCTGGCGTCCAGAGTGGGGTGGTCACCAGCGTTGTATGGACGTTCCGGAACTATGACCTCTGTTCAATGGGACGCGGCGTCGTGGCGGCAGCTGTCATACAAGAGCCGATTGTGGGTGTAGAGGGAGTGCACGCACGCAGCCTGTCGTCGATGTCTCATTCAGCTATACGCCGATACTCGCGGATGTTTGTAAGATTCATGGATGACTTGCCACCTCTACAACGTGACCCGCCGCAGACATTCAGGCCCCGGCCTCGTTTGGTGGAGCTTGTTGGGAGTCTGACTTTACAACGCGCCGGGGAGCGCTTGTCAGTGTCGGACATCATCTCTCGCGCTCGCAATTACCGTGACTCAACTTTTTGACGTTTTCGCTCTACGTAGCGCGCCTTTGCTTCTGCAGCTAGCTTCAGGAATTCGTCCTCATTTTGCTCCAGTTGTGGGAGATCCACTCGACCGAACACGGGTTTGGCTTCGATTTCGTCCAACGCCAGCAGACGGCGGATATCCAGTCCCTCTAGTCGGTGTCGTACACAACTCCACCTCTTGTCTATTACTGATACGGTCTGAAGCAAGCCGAACCTGTCGGCTTCCTTTTCTCCTGCGATCTCGTCAAAGAGCAGCCAATCAGACTCCTGAACATAGACTCGCCCCCGCCTGTCACGAAGCCACAGAGAGCTGTCCGACGCAGGAACGACGGTGACCGCCTCGAACACAGCCATCCACGTGCCACCCTTGGAGGGCCGAGCCACGTGGCTTTGAAGCCCCAACGATATGAGCATCAAGAGCTTTTGGCTGGTGCTTCGCCATCCTCTGGCTTGTCGGAGAAGGTCTAGCTCCTCCTCGGATACCTGTGCGTCTCCAATCTGCTCCTGCAGATCTCTTACCGCCTTGCGGAGTTGTTTTCGAGCTGAACCCGCTTGCTTCAGAGCGCGAAGCCTAATGCGGTGCTTATCGCACCAGGCACCGGCGTCACTCTCTGCCACAGCCTGGAAGTCGGAGAAAATGTTCAGCAACAGCAAGTGGTCCCCACTGTAGTGACGGAATCTGTTGAGTTGTGAGGGCGGTCCACTGGTGTCGTGAGGCTTAAGCCAGAGTTTGTCGGATGACAACACTGACACGACGGAGATCACGTCGTCAGTGAGATCGGGAAGGTACCTTTCGGAAAGAATGATGGACCTCGCGTATTCAGGTCTGAGAGGGAACTGAGCCATCATACGGCCTAGACTGGTCAGATCACTGTCCGCCGTGACAGCACCGAGAAGGTAGAGCTTCTTCAGAGCAGCCACCAACTGCGATTTGTCCGGACTCGACAGAAAGGGGAAACGTACAACATTCCCGACCCCGTAGCTCTTCAACGAAAGTACCACACTGGACAACTCAGACCGGCAAATCTCCGGCTTAGGACTTTCTGCCAGCCGTTCGTAGTGCTCCTCAGAGTACAACCGGAAGCAGCGCCCAGGCTCTGTTCGCCCTGCGCGGCCAGCCCGCTGAATAGCCTCAGATTTGCTGATCTGCACAACAGGGTGCGCCTCCAGCCCCGTCTTGGCGTTGACTGATCGAACCCGAGTGAGGCCAGCGTCCACCACCATAGTAACGCCTGGTATGGTGATAGACGTCTCGGCTATGTTGCTTGCGAAAATGATCTTTCGGACGCCAAAGGGGGCGTCGTGGAAGGCCTGCGCCTGCTGGGCCGGAGTCAACTCCTGGTAAAGCGGAATGACCAAGCAGGTAGGCGCGTAGTCCAAGCGGCTCAAAAGCTCGTAGGCCAGCTTGCAGCACGCCTCACAGTCGTCCTGTCCAGTGACAAACGCCAGAATATGACCGGGATGCGGAGGCCGCTCTGCGCCCGCTGCATCGTGATTCGAAGGGGGCTCCCAGACATTGGTAACGTGCAGCCGCACTGAGGCGTTTACAACGGCGTCTACGCGCTGCTTCAAGGACATCAAGCGCGAGGCACCACCGCCTACAAGCATCTGTGTGGGTGGTGCGTACACAGTGTCCACTGGGAAGCAGCGCCCTACAACACGGACGACGGGGGAGTTGTTGTAGAATTTTGCGAACTCCTCTACATCGAGAGTGGCGCTGGCGACCACCACCTTAACGTGTTCAAGGGGCAGATCACCGAACAAGGCTTGCTTCACAAGGCCAACCAGGATGTCAGTGTACAGCGAACGTTCATGAGCCTCGTCGAGAACGACGATGTACCGCCTCGACGTATCGTCGACTATGGCCTTCCATTCGCGAATCAGACAGTCGTCGGAGCAGTACCGCAATCGCGTCTCCGGCCCCTCCTGCTGCGCAAACTGCACCGAGTACCCCACCTCACCTCCCAGCGCGCAGCCTCTTTCAGACGCGACTCGACGCGCCAGGGTTATGGCGCCAACACGTCTTGGCTGCGACGCCAAGACCAACACCGCGCCAGCGCCGGCGCCGAATGCGGTGTCTGCCCACGTGCTCCCAACGTCCATTAGGATCTGCGGGATCTGTGTGGACTTGCCGCAGCCAGTATCACCGATGACGACCGCAAGTCGGGAGTCAACCAGCGTCTGGAAAATGCGCTCCTTGGCAGCATGAATTGGCAAGGCCGAGATCTCCTCGGGATACACAGATCCGTCGTCCTTCCAATCGAATTCCTCCTCAGCGGCGTTTTCCTCAATACCCAGCTCAATCGGTTCCATGTCCTCGACCAGGCGGTCGGAGAGGCGGCATATGTCGCCCTCAGCCTTTCGCGTGCGGACCGCAGGACGGATCTCCAGAGTGAGCTCCTCCTCCGCATACATTTCAGGGATTTAAACTGGGTTCGTTCCTTTGCAAGCCACGAGGGAGCGTGATGGGTTGGTATGCGTTAAAACAACAAAGAAGGCAACAGTCTCAAATACCACATTCCTCGTTTTTTCTGAAATTCATGGCTCGATTGAAGCTGGACATACCCTCCCAGGTCCCCGACGCTGTAGCGGTCGTGCTATTCGCCAGAGTAGCTATGTCGGACCCGCTGAAGATGCGTGGGGCCAAGGAAGGTGCAGGTAAAAAACATGGAAACAAAGGCGGCGCTGCTGCCGTTGGTGCGACTACTGCTACTACTGCGACTAAGAGTGTGAGCGAGAAACCTCAAAACGTACTGGAAGAAGTTCGACGTTTCATGGATCAAGCCACGAAAGCTAACGATAAGGTTTCCGAGGGGGTATTCAACAAGGTCACGGTTTGGATCCGCGACAAAGGCGCCGCCGCTGCCCCTGAAGACAAAACAAAGCTGGACATGTACGCCTTCTACAAGATAGGCGTTGGGGAGAAGCCAAAGATGACAGGGGTCAAGGGACTCTTTTGTAGGAATCACTTCAAAACCTATGAGCATCTAAGTGCTCGTGAGGCTCAGAAGAAGTACCTTGAGTTGGTGTCCGGGCTTGCACTGAATGAAGAATACTGGAAGCAGAAGCTGCCAGAGCTCTCTAAGCTGCTTAATGCGAAGTTGTGACATTCTGCAAAAATGGCACGACGGCATGATTGACGATCATCTTCAGGTCGGGGTCGCCGATAAGCACGTGACTTACATCGATGCCCTCCAGCTTCTGCACAGAGAACGGCTTCAAATCTCGAGAGCACTCGAAATCTCTGTGAGTGCTGTTGCACACTATCAGCTCAACCTCTTTACATGCCTCATGCAGCTTGTCGTAGACAGCCAGAGCTCCGCGCAACTCGCACACCGGGTCCAGTTTGTTGTGAAGCACCAGAAACCGCTCGCATTGCACATCCGACCAGTTTGAGAAGTCATGGATGATGTCGGTCATGGCGAAGAGAGCTTCAATCACGGCGGCTCTCGACCCTACAGCCTGATTGTGGTAGGGATCAGGGCGAGTGTAATCATATATCCAGGGGTAGACCTCAGCCGTGGACTCCTTAGAGAGCACCATTTGAGGAAGACAGTGGCTGAGGCCCTTCACTACGTACTTCAGAGCACTGTAAGGAAGGGTTTCCCTACGCGAGTCGAGGCAGAACATCCCTCCGCAAAATACCGCCGCTGCCAGTGGCCTGCGGAGGTCGCCCATCTGCAACAGTCGTAACAGAACATTGCCTCCAAGCGACGATCCAAAGCAGACGCACGGCAGCTCCGTCTGGTCCAGTACCAGGTCCACGAAATAGCGCGCGTCCCTTGCCAATGCATCGGGGTTACGCCAGTACCCACGATACCCTTGGAGCCCTTCGGATAATCCGTGGCTCTGGTGGTCCATAGACCAAACTTCGTAACCCCATTTGTTCAACATCTCGACGAAGGATCCTTGATACGTGGGCTCACAAGGAGCCCCTGGAGGCAAAAGTTCTGGCGGATCTCGTCCCTCTATTTCTACGTCGCATCTTTCCCGCAACTGCTGTGCACGTGAGGCAAGGAAGTCCTCGTAGCTGGCAGGAGCCAGCTTGCTCAACCAGGAGAACCTGCCATGAGAGTCAATTCCGTGAAGAAGTATGGCCACCGCTTTTGGGTTCTCTGTTGGCCACTTATAACACCGCAGCCGCAGCTGTGAAGGAGCGATAAAGGAATAATGAAGCGGTTTGCCGTCGTTTCCGTAGGCCTTGTCGGGCTCCTCTGCCAACATTTGTTGTAACGGAAATTCTACAGTATTATGCGGTGTGCAGTCTGCCTTGAGCCTTTGATTCTTGGCGAGGCCGCATCCCCGCCCTGCGGCCATCATTTCCACGAAGCTTGCGTGATGCAATGGTCTAAGAAAGATAACTCCTGCCCAGAATGTAAAGAGCGCTTTCAATCTCTGCGTGTGCCTCGGGGAACCAGTTACAACATTTTGCCAGTGGCTGACAGATGGTTGGAGGACTCGTTGGTCCATACTGAACCAGTTTTAGACGCGGACATTCAGAGAGCCGTAATCAAGACGAAGAAAACGCTCGAGCAGCATCGAGTGCTGAAGTCATGTCAGCGAAAGCTTGTGCCTGCGAAGAAGGCTAAGGAGGTGATAGAGCAGTCTCTAGAAAGGAGATCGGCTCTACGGGACTCCAAGACTGTCATTTGGCCTCGAATCGAAAAGAAAGCTCCTCAGGCTTTTGGCAACTTTAAGTTAACACCTTCCTACAAGACGGATGCCTTTTTTTCCTCCAAGTAGCTGTCGTCAGTCTGCTTGTTCCGCCACATAGCGCCTATCTCTTGCATTGCCTCCTTGGCACGAGGGGTGCGATTCCGCACACGTCCATAGTTGTCGCGTACGAATTGTTGGTATGGAGTCACTGCTCGCGGCGTACAAATGTCACCGGCCTTGTTGAACCGCCCAAGGTATTCGAAGACTCCGCCACATCCGTGTGCTCCGCACTGGAACTCCTCATTCTTGAACGACTTGCTGTGGCGACTGACCAGCTGCCCACAAGTCAGGCACTGCCAGCGATGCGGCTTGTGAATGGCGTAGTTGTGAGTAGTGGTGACTCGGTAATGTGGGAATGTTCGAGAGGCAATTGAAGCCCACCTCTGGAACGCGTCTCCGTGAGGCGGGCGCATTTCACCGTCGAGGAGCCATTGCGCCACGTGACACATCTCATGCAGTAGTGTCTTTCGGAGTTTCTCCCTGTTGTCCAGCACCTTCACACTGAGTTCGATGGTAGCGCTCCGAGTCCCATCGGCCTTACTTCGGAATCTGGCTCTTCCTGCAGTTGTCAGCAGCCGCGGTTTCCACTCAAGTCTGATGTCCAAAGGGAGTTGGTTTCCGAACACGTCCTGGTTGAACTTGGCGTACCACTCCCTTCCCTGTGAAATCTGGTCGACCTTTCGCAGATGTATGTCAAGCCTGTCCGGAGCGATATCAAAGGAGTCCGGCTCGGAATATTCTTCCTCAGAAGTGACATCATGTACCAACCAGGAACTCCGTGAACTTTCGGACTCGGATTTGCTCTGACTGCTAAAGGTCTCTTCAGCAGCCTCCTGACAAGAAGATTCTGTCTCTGACAAAATGACCCTTCTTCTGGGGGTGACGAACATGTTAGAATCGTCGGATGACGGTGGCACCTCCCTCAAGCGAAGAAGTTCCTCAAGCAGAGCGACCTCCGAGGCGCTAAAAATCCACGACCCATCCCCAAAGAAGACTACCATCGATTTTGTGATTTCACAAACCAATTTACTCATCAGCGATTATTTCATCAGCACCGTCGTAGGTCTGCAATGGTGGATCTAATATCGTCAGCGCGAAAAATGAAGGTGCCGGCAACTATGACATTGGCGCCCTGCTCCATTGCTACGGCAGCGGTCTCTCTATTCAGTCCACCATCCACTTGGATGTGCAGGTCAGGAAACATCGACCGAGCGGCCTGGACCTTGGGCATCATGTCGTGCATGAAGGACTGACCTCCAAACCCAGGCTCCACGGTCATGATCAGCAGATTAAAGATCAAACCCTTTTCTATCAAAGGAAAAACTGGTTTCACTGGAGTCTTGGGCTTAACTACGATGCCTGCCTTCATACCGTAGCTCCGTATCTGCTCACAGAGCGCCTCTGCTCGTTCCAGCGATTCATCAACAGCTTCCCAATGGAAGGTCACCAAGTCTACCTTGGCTGCAGCCAAAGGGGCAACCCACTTGCCAGGGTCAGTCACCATCAGGTGTGCGTCAAAGAAAAGGTCAGGGCACGCCTTGCGAAGCGACTGTACCACCGGAGGACCAAACGATATATTAGGTACGAAGTGGCCGTCCATGAGGTCCAGATGCACCCAGTCCGCTCCAGCGTCGCATACCTTTCTGGTTTCGGCGGCGAGCTGACTGAAGTCTGAAGCTAGCACAGATGGCGCTATGAGGGGTTGGACCATGGGTGAATATCCTGATTTCGAACAATGGTGACTTACGACCGTGCTATCACCGTCTTCTCGCCTGACGGGCACCTTCTACAGGTGGAGTACGCCTCTGAAGCGGTTCGAAAGGGCTTCTGTGCTGTGGGGATCCGAGGCGCAGACCATTTGGTATTGGCCGTGGAGAAAAGGGCGCATAGCAAGCTGAAGGATTCTGACAGCGGCCCTAAAATCGCCAAGATTGACGACTCGCTGGTTCTCGCCTTCGCTGGCCTACAGGCAGACGCCAGAGTCCTGGTCAACCGCGCACGTGTGGAGTGCCAGTCCTTTCGTTTGAATGTGGAGGACGCGCCGTCTGTAGAGCACGCAGCCACGTTCATAGCGCGCCTGCAACAGACCTTTACTTCTAAGGGCGGTATGAGACCGTTTGGCCTCACGTGTCTAATCGCGGGCTTCGACACCTCGGGGAACCCAGGCCTCTTTCAAACGGAACCCCAAGGCATTCTGACCGCCTGGAAGGCGCAGGCGATAGGACGCAACGCCAAGAGCGTCACAGAGTTTCTGGAGAAGAACTACCGACCTGAAATGAACCGTAAGAAATTCTGTGACTTCTCATACAGTTCTCGACTCCAAAAAGCTGGCAGTGCAGGCCCTTTTAGAAGTTGTGGAGGCAGGCGGCCACTCTATGGAGATGGTGGTCGTCAAACGCATGGAGGGGGCCGACCAGGTGAAGCTGGGACCAGCTGTAGGATGCATGGAACCCGTCACGGCTGAGGAAATCACACAGTTGGTGGACGAAATTGAAGCTGTAGAATCGTAACTCTGAATCACCTTGATGCCGCGCAAAATAAATCATTTTCACATGAAATAATGCCTGACCAGGGTCCCTACGCAACCGGATGGCTTCGAATCGACCCCCCTCAGGGCCACGACGTCCTGCTCCCCAGCTGGATGGCAGGCCAGTACAAGCTGTACCTGCCCGATGTAGACGATCACAACCACGCCATCGACTGGAAGTTCCAGTACTGGAAGGGCGAAGGCGCCGATGACATCGTGCAGATCCCCCAGGAGTCTATCTCCGCAGACACCAAATTCGAGCGGCCCGTGCCTGGGTTCGTCACGTCCAGCCGCAGCGAGGGTCCAGCTCGGGACGCCTACGCCACGGATACATTCCGCCCTACGCGGGTGCCCAAGGAGTACATGGTCTTCCACATGAGCGGCGAAGATTCAAAGACAGTGGTGCAGATCCGAGATGTGCTGATCGAGACTTCACCTAGAGCTACCGTCACTGTGGCGACCACCGATTTGTATGAGTGGCTATCTCGGCCCGGTCACGCGCAGGCGTCCGACTTGGGTGACGCGATTCCGACGCTGAAGGGCATTTACACTCTGTACGCAGACGTGTCCCCTCACACTCGTGTCTGGGCTGAAGACCACGCTTTGGAGTTCGAGGACCACGTCAAGGTCAAGTTCGCCCGGGCCAGCTACAACGGCAGCTGAAACGGTTTGTTTGTGGCGTTTGGTCTTTAGAATACGCGTGACACAAATGTGGAAAGTCCTGAACCTGGCATTCATTCTTGCTCACGCCACAGAAAGCGATGTCCCAGATCCGTTCCGTGGCATCCAAGATGTGCGACTGAACCTTCATAAGGATTTGCTTGAGGAAGATGCCATCACCAGCACCATTGACTGGTCGCTTGTGCTGCAGAACGTGCTCGAGAACCCACTGCTCTACACCAACTTTCTGTGGATGATTCAATGGTTCTGTTGCACCAGCTTATTGTGTTGCTGGGCATGCACTAATCGCGGTCCCAACAAGGCAGACATTGTCGTCAGCGAATGAAAGAACAAAAGAGTTAATTGTATGACGTCCTTAGCGGCCTCTCGCCTTCTAAATGTTCTGATTGGTAACTACGTGGAAGGCATATCAGGGGACACCTTGGAAATAGGATGGCTCAAAGGAGACGTAGCCTTGAAGCGTGTGTCCCTGAAACCGGAGGCCTTCACGGAACTGCCGGCTTCCTTGATCCACGGCAACATTGAGCATTTGCGTGTGGAATTCGGAGTCAAGGCGCTGCTTAGTGATGTGGCTCCACGTGTGACCATGTCGGGACTGAGCGCGGTGTTTCATTTGGGATCTGGGCAAAGTGACCCCTTGGCGGTGAGAATGTAGAAGGGGGCCAAATCAGATGTTCGCTTCGATGAGGGAGCGCTTACTGGACCAAATCGAAGTTCTCGCTCTGTTTGAGCTTCACAATTCCTCTCAGAGTGAGTCATGGCTCAGTAGCCTCGCGGGTTCCGTGGCCCAAAGGGTGCATGTTGAAGTGAATGGAGTTCACATTCGGCTGGAGGCGTCTCTGTCGAATCCTTTTGTACTCGGGTTGTACGTGGAGAAGGCCACTCTTAGCGGTGACACTCGCCTGCTCGACCTAAAGGGCGTGTCCGTCTACTTCAGCGACAGTGGTGCTGGCCCTCTGGAGAGCCTGCTTGTCTACAGTCCCCACACCTATTCTCATGCAGAGCTGAACGAGCTGCTATCACGGCGCTGCGAGTCGCATCTTGTAGCCCCCGTGGACATCTCACTGCTGCTGAAGGAGGAGGCAACGGAGTTACGCGTCAGTGTAAATGTCGTAGAACTGCAGACACGCTGCTCGGTTTCCGTCCTGCGGTCCTTGGTCGAGGTGTATAAGCTGTACCGCATGCATGCCGACCAGCTGATGCATCAGGCGAACGCCAACCTCTGGGGCATTCTGCGGCCGCCTTTCCCCGTGGCGGGCCACTCGGGCGCGTGGTTCCGCTACGCTTCGCAGTGCATATCGCTCACGTCACGTGTCCGTTCTGGCGCTCTACCCCTTTCCGCCTTGTTTCCATGGGCCTATTCTCCCTGCGAACACTTGTGGGCTTTGCCGTCGGTGCCTCTACACGGAGCAGCCTGGGCCCTGTCCAGAGCGAAGGCCCGAACGGAACAGTACATACAGTTGGTCGTCGAAGAACGCACCGACTCCGACGAGATTCGCTACCTGAAGGCTTCTCTCCCCTTGCCCATCTTGTTGAAGGCCCATATTGTTGCAGTCGCTAGGCGGTTTCGTCAACAAAAGACGTCTTCACGTCGCACTTGGTGGTGGGGTCATTCCAAAGAGGCGCTCTCGGAGGATGTATGGTTCGATGCACAGGAAGCGCCAGATGAGTGGTTTGATGCTCTAGACGACGTGGATACTCTCTCTCCTGCTTTACAGTCCGTTTTACAATCCATGATACCGAATCTACATCACTCTACAAGCGCCAAATTTGCCGGGTCAGCCTTAACGTTGTCGGTCAATGTCTCATGTATCAAGGTCGATTTCATCACCGCGAAGTCCTCCGTAACGCTCAATATGCAACTGCTATCTCTGCTTCTCGAGCCGGAGCAGCTGCGAACAACTCTAGCCGGAGTGGCAGTCTCTATAAAGGAGGACGGCGAGCATCTCTCGATCCTGAGTTCCCCTTCATATCGTGCCGTGGAGGTAGCGAGCACCGACGCAGGCGTCCGACTGGACGTGGAGCCCCTGGCAGTGAACTTGACTAGCGCTTCGCTCCACGCGCTTTCCGAGATGGTGGCTGCAGTGTTTCAGGATGCCGAGACTCTGGTTACAGCTGGAAACGGCGGGTCCGACGTCACGGGATTCAGCGAGATGAGGTCAACGAGAAGCGTAAGCGATGTTCGGTCGGCAAGGGGCGTCCCGAGGTGGGCGGTGGCCCCTATCACCGTCAACATGGCCAGCCTGGAGGTCACTTTCCCAGGACATCCAATGGCGGTATCCAAGGGACCCACCTGCCGTCTTTCACTGGGTGTCTTTCGCGCTCGAGTCGAGGCTTCCTCTCCCACGCAGTCTTTATGGCTCCACCAGGGACTAAGTCTCATCATTACACCACTAGTGAAGGCGGAGGCCTGTCTTGGCAGCCTGCGGCTGGCTGTGACACAGCCAGTGTTGGAGATATCACAGGTGACTGCTTCAACCCTCACTGTTCATTGTCCGTGGCGCTCTCCTCTAAAAGCGGCCACGGACTCTGTTAGGTATTTCGTGGAGGTCTCCATCAGTGAAACCAGTTCCCGGCTGAATTTTTCAGATCTGTACGCCGTGTTGCGTGGTTTGCAGTGGCTTCGGCTGCTGGTACCTCCCACGTCGCTCGAGTCTAGTTCTACCGAACGCGGAGGCCACATCTTTGACGACCTGGCCTTCAGTGCTCTGCCTGGGGCGATACGACAGGGATGCCCTACATTAGGGGCTCTGTGGGTCCGAAACCCTACGCAACCCTTCCTGGCCCTCGGACCTAAAGTCACTGTGGCGCTGTCTGTCACGAAGCTGGCGGTACGATTGCCAGTGGTGGATGCTGCAGTTCCCGCTTGGTCAGCACCCGTATCAAGCCGAGGTTTGCTGCATGGCTCCCATCCACACACCCCTTCCGCTGAGAGCTCATACGCGTACCTCTATGCAGACGTGGCCAATGCGAGCTTACTCTTCAGGGACTGGCATCCGCTATTTTCCAGTTTGCAAATGCATCTGCCAAATGTGACTGTGCTCTCTCCGGGAAGCCAGATTGTAGCCGCCTCCCCCGACCCTTTGGAGGTGGAGGTGCGACTGGCAGGGCATGAGGGCTGCGGTATGCTCCAAGGTGCAATGATCTGGCTGGACTTACTTATCCCAACCATTTTGTCTAACTTTCAGCCACTGTTGATCTCCGAAATTTTCCGGCTGCTGACGCTGCCTCTACCAGAGGACATATCGCCTCCGGCAAGCCTCTCTATCGACTCGTACCCCGCCCTGGATCCGAGACGCATGGCGTTGGCCGACTCCTCAGAGGTGAAACTACGTCTTCGCATTGCTGACGCATCCGTTGTCGCTATCCAGTCGGCGGGGTCTGCGCCGATCGCGTCTGTCAGAGTATCCGGCCTCGAGGCTTCTCTCGATGTGCGACGGTTCTCTGTGTATCTGAGTTTCTGGTTTGACGGACTCAGAGCGCTGCATGAGTCCAAGGATGTGACTCCTCTTCGCGTTCATTCTGATGGGCGGTGGGGTGGAGATCTCGTATTCATCCCCTACTACTCTGCATTCAACACTGGGCGCTCCTTGGCAGTGGATGTCAAAGTGCCCTCTCTGGATGTCGTTTTCTTCATGCCTCATGTCCTGGAAATTATTCTCTGGGTGCTGCTGGAGTTCATTCCCGCGTTCATTCCAGACCCGCATTCCTTATGCATCCTTGATGATTTCACGGACACCGACGTGCATGTGCCGGTTCGACTTGACTCTGCAATCAACACAGCGCACCTCGAACTCTCCAAGTTGCTGCTGCCTCTACGCGACTGGCGACCAGAAGTAGCCGAGTTTCTTGCCAGCGGTCGCCGGTTCTGCGATGGGTCCCACACACTTAACACGGTGACGATCAAGCGTCTCGTCGCCGAGATGGACCTCGCGATGCACGACTACAGCTTGACTCTGGAGCCCAGCAGAGTAAGCGTTTCGGGGCTACCGTTCGAGCTTAGCAAGGGGCTCCGCTTGAAGACTGAGCTTTCGCAGCCCGCCGGTCCTCGGAGAGTGCTGATGCTGTCCTTACCGGAAGTCGTGCTGCCGGACTCCCTGCACGCTGCTCTCGAGGTGCATCTGGGACTTAGCGCGACGTCGCACACGGCGGACCTTCCAGTGGAGGCGCGGGTCCTAGTGCAGGAGGCCAGGATCACAGGAAATGTAGATCGCGTACGCCAAATCGTGGAAGCTGTGTTGGACTCCGTCCTAGTCTTCAACGACCCCGAGGCTGAGGTCAAGGAACCAAGCAAGGCGGAAGGCGGACCCGAGCAACTGATCTCCTTGGAGCTCTTCGTGGATAATGCTGAGTGCTACCTGACAAGTCCAGGTCCTGTGAGCTTGCAGTTGGGGAAACTAAAACTGCTTGCAGACCTATTCACCGACGACAGCTTCACTTGTGCGGGCCAGCTCGGCTGGTGCCAGGTGGAAGGTGTTGGAGATCTCTCCATGCAGCTTGGTCAACGGACTGCAGGCCCTGTCTTCCAAGCAGCTCGGTTGCCACAGGAGTCCTTGCTAGATAGATGCTTAGCTCCGCTCCTACTCCAACAGCGACCCGAGCTGGAGGCTTACGATACGTGCTCTCGCCTGTCCTACAGCACGTACTCTGGGCTTAACCTTCGTGTGGACCAGACGGTTGCCTTCGCGCTGTCTCACGCCACCGTAGATGCCCTGTCGGCGCTCCGCGACGCTGACAGCAGCCTCGGACAGACCAGCCTTCGTATGGACGTGGACATCGGACTTGCTGCGGTTCGGTTACAAGTGCATGGTTCGGTACCGGGTCACTTTGAGATCGCCTTGTCGTGTTTCGATGCGAAGGGCTCCTGGCCTGATGCAGTAGCCTCCTCCACCAGGGATATCTACGTGGGCATCGCGGACAAGTACAGCAGCCGACAGCTCATGACCTTACCCTGCGCTGACGTTGCTTGGAAAAACGAGAAGTTCTCTGTGATGCTGGACTCTATGCAGGTGGAGCTGGTGTCCTCAGACCTACCGTGGATCAGGGCACTGATTGTTGACTGGTCGCCTGTCACAATTACAGATGACACGCAGCACACCATACCACGAGCGTCTCTTTCAAGCCACGACACATCTGACTCTGAACCGACGATGGAAAAGTTGGCGACAACGATGTCTGGAAATTACCAGGGTGTGGAGGTCTGCTACCGGAGTGTTGACAGTCTGCCGGATGCTGCGTCGGAGACGCGCTTACCTGCTGCTGGGATCTTTGCGTGCCTACCCCGTCTGGCGTTGGAGATTCGCGATTTGAAGGTGCTCTTGGCAGCGGACTCCCGTGACGTGCTGCACACGGTGCGTGAGGGCATGGCCATACCTTTCGTTATCATGTCTATGGAACCGACGGACGGAGCATCAGGCTGCAGCATCAGCTGCAGCAGTGACGGATTGACGTTCAAGGCTCCATTGTGCCGTCTCACGGGAAAGAGGAAGGGTCTTACGGATCACTTGGTTGATTCCTTGGCTCTCGACGTTAATGTGAGTCGCTACGGCGACCCACAGCTGCTTCTCAGCTCGCTTAATGCAGCCGCATCCATCTCGGCGCTGTGCAGTTCGGTGCTGATGTTGCGGATTTTCTTCAACTCCAGCCATCTTCGAGACGCTGTGGCATCTCGAATCCAAAAAGAGGACTGCGTTCTGGTAAGAAATTCGTCTGGACAGCGAATGGTGTTGGACTTCTCGAAAGGAGTCCCACAAGCCCTCCCCCGTGCGAGCTCCGTGCCCCTCCCGTCTCCGTCAGGCCAAGAAGCCCGTCTGAAGGTGTCCACAGAATTCGCGTCTGACTGCATTGTCTGGTCTCCGAGAATTCTTGATGGCCCCACACACTTACCGGGCCTGGGTTTGATGCTGGAGCCGTCGCTCTCTCCAGGTATCCTGCTACTGGAAGTCAAGGAACCGGTACGTCTAACCACGGCCCTGCCAAGCTATACCCTCCCCACAGGTCGACTCTTGCGACAAGGATGCTTCCTACCGCGTAGGGCTGGCACCACACAGCCTGTCGACGGTGAGGTGGTCACCATGTCGCTCTCGGAGGCGTTGCAAGGGAACCTGTGGACCGTCGACGTGGTAGAAGCTTTCGTCGTAACCTCGAACCTTCCGTTCGTTGTGAAGATGGAAGTCGTCAAATCGCCTGTGAGAGTCGACTTCATTGGAGATGACGGCTCTCTGGAGTATTCTGAGTTGGGGTCTGCCCTGGCAATTGAAGTTATGGAGCTTCTGCCTGGAGCCAGAGTCGTGCTCTCTCCTCTTACATCGCAGATCGCTTTGAGCTTGTTTTTGGAAGGCGGGGTTGCAGGGAGCAGACGACTCGTGTTCTCTTCAGCCAGCCCCGCCGACTGCGAGAGTCTCCTGATTCCCTTATTCTGGAAAACATCATCCGTAAACGTGGTTGCCGTCAAGACGAATCCCTTCGAGATCAAATTGTCCATGTCTTACGTTCGCGTGGATTGCGTCTCCGTCCTGCAGTTTCCTCCAGTTGAGTTTTCCACGTTGGAGGAGGGTTTGGAATTCGGAGACTACGTGATTCGCCCTCTCCAACCAGATTGTCCCGTCCTGGAACTCGTCTGTCAGGGCGAGGTTCAGACCATTCACTTGATGGAGGACTCGCACGGGTCGTGTGGCCCTCTGTCCTGGTTTCTGGACCAAGTCGGTCTGTCAGAGCGGTTTGTGGCAGTCCACATTGAGCCAAGATTTACAATCGTTAACCACACCTCCCAGGAAGTCGTTGTTGACGGCCTCCCACTGCCTCCTGCGTCGCGCGTGCACTGCTGGCCTCCCCAGCCTTGGTCGTTGCGGCTACCGGACTCCGCGGTCGCCGTGCGATTCGGACACCTGGTGTCAGGGCCTCTCCTGTGCCCGCCGTGCAGCCTTATCTGGTGTGAGACGTCTCTAAACAAGGCTGTCTTGGAAGAGATGACGCATCTTGGCGAGAGAGCGGGGCGCCTGTTGATCGAGAAGAGGGTCGACGTGCCTGTTATGGCCATCCAGGAGGGATGTACAGTTCCCGTACCGCTCAGCGGAGCAGAGTGGGGGTGGCAGGACCTCACGTCAGACCTGTACCTGCGATTCTTCACAGATATCGACTGCACTCCACCGGTCCAACCTAGCGCACTAACGGCATCTGGGTCGTCCAGTTTCCCTATTGTGAGTCAGTACGTCCTGAAGTCGCCTTCGGGCGACTTGGTCATTCTGGTGAGGTGTGAGCCGCCCGCCTACGCCCGAACGACAGTCTTCGTGGTGCGGCGGAGCGACTACGCGGCCCTGCTAGACGAGCTCTCCGGCGAGGTAGCCTCGCCATTGCTTCCATTCGGCTCGCTAACCCTCACGATGAATGCAACTATCGGCATCTTCGCGGAGGGGCCTGCGTATAGAGTGCCGCAGCATATAGCGACACTGGTGGTCTCCAAGCTCGTGGCCAGGCTCGGTCAAAACAGTCAGAATACCATCAGCGTGTCGCTGGAAGCTGAACGGCTACGCGTCTTCGACCCTAAGGCGTTCATATCGCCGAAGCTCTGCCCCACTGGGGGGTCGGAGTTTCCAGCGATGCTCGACATTCAACGTCGCAAAAGGATAGCGCTGCAGCTCGAAGCCCAGGTCATGATCTCGGCCCACACGCCAGCGGAGGACGAGGACTCCCTCGCCGTGCTCTTTAAGTCGGTCACCGTGGTGGTGGGGCCTGTTAACGTCAACCTGGACTTACGCGTCCTGTTGGAGATGGCCAGTCTCTTGCGAAACGAGGTCCCGTCTTTCAACACTGAAGCCTCTCGCGGCGGGACCCTCGTAGGCGTAGTGGCTGTCCGTCTGGATGCGTCACCGATGCGGGTATCCTTCAGGCCCTCACTTCCGTCTTCCTCAGAACTGATTGGTGCCCTCTCTGAGGTACACTCTTGGCCAGTGGAGGCGTTGCACTTCTCGTCAAGCATGGGTAGTATCGTACCCTTACGAAAGCTGCCGGTCGTCGGTGAGCAAATTCTTGAGAAGTTGAAGGTGAGTGACGGGAAGAGGTTCCACGCAGGGCTCTCCGGCCTGGGCGGCCAGACTTCTGTTCGGTTTCACGCTCTCCTTGGTTCTTTTCGGGGCGCCTCTAGCGCTCGGATTCGACCTCCTTGAGTCCATAAAGTCGGGTAACGACCCACTTATAATTCTCCGAATGTCATTGTCTAGGTTTTTACGTAATGCTAGTCTTTTGATGGGTGGCGCCCATAAGGGCACGCGCAAGGTCCTAATGCCTTTGCAGTGGTGCACTGGGTCCGTACAGAGGTCCATCCGGGACGTCCTTGGCCCTCTCGAGGCGTTGTTGTCTGAGTATAGCCAACCGCTGCTGCACGTAGCACAAGCTATGGACAAGGTCAGCAAGAAACTCGCTGAGTCGGCTATTCACATGCTGGACGGCGTCCCGCAGTACGTGGCTGTGGTCTCCGGATCTGAGAGGCGTGGGGTGCCAGCCAGCCGCGCGTGGATGGCTCGCACTGTCGGGTTGCTGACCAGGGCGCACTTGCAGCACCCACGAAAGAACGTGGTCGGTTCGCTGGATTTCGTCAGAGCGCTGTTCTTGCTTTCCGATCACACTTTCATTATCAGTTCGACGGGCTACGTGCTGCTGTGCGGAGAGGCTGTGACGCTTGCCATTCCTCTGGTCGATTTGCTGGATGTACGGAAGGAAATGGACCGTATTGTCATCTCGTGGAGCGAGGGAGACGCGTCTGTGTCTCGACTAGACCTAATGGCTCCGACGGAGCTGTTGTGGTCCATTCGACGTGAGTGGGCGGTCTGTGGCCAGCACGAAATCTAACACGTGATATCGATTTCTAGGACTGTACGACTCGTCGTCGTTTACGCCTGTTGAGCGCGATTTTCCGTTTCTCCTTTGCAGCGGCTTCTGGGTCCAGTATTTCGAGTTGCTTTCTGGCAGTCGCCTTCTGCAGCTTGGTCTTGGTGCGAAGTCTTTTGATGGCAGAGATGTGCTTGGACACAGTAGGAGACCCCACTGCTTTCTCCAAGTCGCGTTGGCAGTTTTGGCCCAAGGTCGATAGAAACTGACGCCTCTCGAAGGCGTCAAGACGAGGCAGTTGCTTCCACAAGTCCACTGTGGAGTTCAGCTGGAGGCCACGTCTCTGGGAGCGGACCAGCTCCACGTGCGTGGGGGCTTTCGCTTGAAGTGTCAGACAGAGACGCACGATATGGGGTAGCAGGGGAGAAGCATCGTGCAACATGCCTTCCGTTGATATGACCTGCGTCACGAGATCGGCGACGCAGCAGAGTCGAATGAAAACGTTGCTGTGGTCGAAGGAGAATTTGCAACCCCAGTGAACAGTCTTTGAAACCAGCCAAAGCACCCCGCTGCGCGTCACGAAGTCACCCTCGACGTCGTGAGTGTGGAAGTTGGATTCGACCAGGCACCGCAGCAATGCTGCGAGTACGGGTCTGTGGCAGGCTGTCCACAGGCCGGAGCTGGCCTCCAACGATGCCGACTTCACAGAGCGACTCAGAGCGACCAGAAGGTACTCGGGAAACGACTTGACAGAGTATCCAGGGTCACACAAGGAGGCACACACCAGCGGCATAGCCTCCGCAGAGGGGGTTTGCAAATTCGCCTTCGTTCGCGACGAGTCCAGCAGCTCTGCTAACGACTCACAGAAGGCAGACCTGGTTATCAGCGACAGCTCGGTGTCTACATCCATGACGTGACGGATGCACCACTGCCAAACAAGCAGCAGCGCCTCAGAGGGCACGTGGAAGTCGACCTTCTCTTGAAAGTTGAAAGCACTCGTCCAGGTGCCATGACAGGCCGAACGCCGCAACGTGGAGACCTTCAGGGAGGTTTTTTCGAGTGCTTCCGATGCAGATTTCGCCAACTCACTCACCAAGGAGATCATAGCGTCGACCATGCTCAACCTGGATGAGCCAAACTCCATGCAAGCCACTTGGTCGCCGCCAGAGCGCAACGCAGCCTCGGTGGCCGTCACCACATCCTCCTCTACGAACGCCTGTGAGCTGGAAGGCCACACGCATGAGAGAATTGTCAAAGATGTGGCGTCCTCCACTGCGTTAGAGCCCAAGCACCGTACGAAAACGGTGAGCATTCGGAGGAGACCTCTTCGGCCAGGTTCCTTGTGTCCCATGAAGAGCTTTGTGACAAGTGGATAGAGCTCTCGCTGCACCACTTTGGCTCCCAGCCTCTCGAACAGCGCCAACATAAACTGCTGAAGGCTGACGACGAGCTGCGTGTCGTGTTCCACGGAAAGCCGGTGGCCCGCTTTCAGTGCAAAAAGTCTGGAGTAGTTGTGGTCCAGCTCCTCATACGCCAAACCCTGCATGACATCACCTAGACATAGCAGAGCGTGGCGACGGCCGACGTCGACGTCGTAGTACAGGTTGTCAAGAAGGTACTGAATGCGCTCCTTCTTCGCCTTGGGCGCCATGGGATATGCCAGTACAAACTCTGTGAAACACTTGCGGGCGACCTTAGAGTCTGCAGCCGAGCCCTTCACCACAATACGAGCAACTGCATCCATGGCGGAGTACAACAGCTCAGCGGTCTCCGCCTCCAAGGTATCAGGCCTGATAACGTTGAAGAGGAGGAGTCGGAGCAGGCCTAAACTGGTGGACACCAGAGCTGGAACTTCCAGACCCATGGCAGCCTGTCCAATCAGGGCCCCTTTGAAGGTACGTCGCACGCATTTCAGTGCAGCCGTCCTCGTTTCTTCGGCATCTGGCTGCTGCTCCAGCTTGGTGTAATGCCTGCGAACGTCGGCGTCCGTCACGAGAGCCTTGCTTAGCAACGCGGAATCCAGCCACTCCGAACCACGATTCCTTCTGATAAGAATGGACAAGATCTTCGTCGAAACACGAAGCAAGCCACCAGAGCTGCCTGCAGCTCCCAGAAGCTCCACCATATTTAACACAGCCACGGCTATGACGGGTCCGTAGGCATCGAGCGCCGCGACATCGAGTGGAAGCATCCTCACCAGGTTGTTGGCCACAGGCGCGAAGAGATCCGAGAGCGTGGAACAGAGCAACCTCACCATGGAGGCACACGTGCCATTCAGTTCCTGCCTGAGTGCGTCAGGGTCCAGAGAGTCCTCGTCGTCGTCGTCGCTCTCTTCCTCATCATCGACATCCCTCAAGCGAAGAGGGTGGTTCCGTAGGAAGGTTCCTTTCATAAGATGACTTGCGGCTGTGGCGACTGTACAAGCCCGCTGCGAAGGGTCAAACCCGCGCGCTCGCTTGACGTAGTCCGACACCTTACGACCAGCGGAAGCGCCTGGCTGCAACACGACGTAAGCATCCTTCCTCTTGGACGCAACGGAGCGACCTGATGACGCGTCCGGGAGGTTCGATTCGACAGAGTCCAGTTTTCGAAGCTCGGATAGGAATTGAAAATCCGCGACGCCCGTATCTAGAGACTGGAGAGCGCCAGAGTCGGCCAGTTCCATCAGCTTGGGGCCTTTTCGGTGCGTAATCCGTTGAACCCTAGCCGTAGACTCATCGTAAATTTCGTCGGCCAAAGCGTAAAGTCCCCTGGCAACTCTGACACGGTCCACCAAGGTTACTCTCCTGTTGAACTTGAGCCCATCAGAGGCTGCGTTGAACAGCGCACTGACCTTGTTCAACAGTTTCGTGGAAAATGCTCGTCTTTCACCTAGCAGTTCCACTTTGGCACCTGAATTAGCTACCTTTCAGCAGGCTCACCAGTAAGCAGTCCGTAAAGGAAGAAGTATACATCATTACAGGCTTTCTTAGGGGAGAGCACCGCAGTTAAAATCTGCACCAATTGTGCGGCTCGCGAGGCGCGCCCTTCTCGGGTACTCCATTTGAAGCCCTCGGGCAGGTCCGGGTCCTCCGTTCGCCTAATCTCGGCGGCTAGTATCGGCATCACCTGCTCTAGAATGTCATCGACGCAACCACGGAAGTCGAACTGCGGTTCTGACAAGTCTCCCAGCTCCTCCTCGATGTCTTCATCCGCCAAATGGGAGTCTGAGAACTTGTAGAGAATACAATGAACACTGTAGACGAGCACAGGTTGCTGGTATCCGTCTCGCAGAACCCCTCGTAGCAACGCGATAACCCAGGCGAGGTAGCGTGGGCCCAGCTGCATCGCCATGTGAACGACAGCCTTCCGCGAGATTGCGCGAGAGCTTTCAATTTTATTGCGGAGACCAACGCTGGTTGCGTGGAAGAGGGGTGTCAGCCGACGGTGGAATTCCTCCTTCGGAAGACGTCGAATGAGAAGAAGGCACGCAGCAGCAACCTCCGGTCGCACCGCCGTCAAACGTTTCTTGCCAGTCTTCCCCTTCTTGTAGAGCAGCTTGTTAAGTCGAGGAAGCAGTTCATGGCGAATATCCTGGTGAATACCATCGATGCCTGTGACTCGACCTTCAGCAGGGAGGTCCTCGTCCTGCTCCTCGGACTCCTCCTCGTCTTTCTCCTCGTCTTCCTCGGCGTCGTCCTGTCGCGCTGTGGCCTCCCGCTGCCGCTCAATCAATTCCCCCACTTCCTCAGGGCTGAGTTCTGACACCTTCACGTCGAACTTCTCGAACTCCACAGCCGAGAGCAGAGCGCAAAGTACGCTTACAAGGCGGAGATGCAGTTGTGGCTCCTTCGTGATCTGGTCCAGAAGGTGAACTGCAGTTTTTACTACAAACCTCCAGGACGACTGCCGTGTTACGCTGCTCATCAGTATGATTCCAGCTGCTCTGTACGCCTGGGTAACTTCGAAGGCCTTCAGCTGCAGGGCAGCGTGTAGCCCAAGTGGTGCTAAGAATCGGGCAAGCGTCGGTTGGCAAAATAATCCAGAATCCACTTGTTTCGCCACCGCCTTCAGTTGCGTCGCGCGTACATGTAGCGAAAGCGCCATGACGTCCTCAAAGAATTCAGGATCCTCCACCAGCGCCAGGTCCAAAGAGAGCGAGCAAATGACATCCCCAGTCGTTGGGAGGAACGACGCTAAGGGATGCCAGCTGCAGACGAGTAGCCGCAACATCTTCATGGACAATCGTTTGGTCTCATCGCTGCCCGCGCGGAGCACTGAAGACAGGCAAGGTATCAGAACCTCGGCGAAGGTCGCCACGATCACGGCAGCTTGCTGGGTCTCTCTTGAGTCGCACTCCTGACCAACACTCTTGGCGGAGGCCATATTCTGCACACGACCAATCCAAGCGGTCAGAAGATCGTAGACTGCCACGCTAAGCCCGAAGTCGAACTCACGGACGCCGACGTAGTAAACCATCTGCTGGACGATCAGCTGCGCAGAGTGCTCGTCAAAGAAGCCGCCTTTTTGAACAACGGATGTCAGGTAGCCCAAAGCGCCGTGCGCGAGGTCAGGGCTGTCGTCGAGACCCACGACGTGATTCATGGAGAGCAGGGCCGTTAGAACTGGCGCGTCAAAAGGCAGCCCTTCCAGAAGATGTTGGAATTCTGCCACCATGGATGTGCCCTCGCCAGCCTCTTTTTGTAAAGCGGAACACGAATCGGACAGCGAATCCACTAAGGCGACAGCATTGGCGTGTCCCTCGGAGATTAAATGGGCCTTCAGCAGGAGTCGGCAAAGTGTACATCTGAGCTCGATGTCGGGAACGGTTCCTACGAAAGGAAGCAGCTGCACTTGGAACCAGTCCAAGGAAGTGGAGGGAATCAAAAGATTGAATAGAGACTTGTCCATAATGGTAAGGTTCTGCCTAACTACCCATACCGAGGCTCTGGGGTTCTTTGGAAGGGTGTCTGTCATAAGTCGCACGAGCTGTAACCCGATACATCCCAAAGCTGAGAGGTCCTCGTCCTTTAGCGACTCCCAAATGTATCCAATCAGCTCCAGCTCTTGCCGAGTGGGAATGCTCTTACCGCTTCGGCTAGAGTAAATCTCGTGCCTTTGGCGCCAGCTGAAAATTGATAGAAGCTGTTGAAGCAGCAGCGGAACGTGCGGGCGCAGCAGGTGCCACGAGTCCTCATCTACGGGGTCTCCCTCTTCGGAGACTCCGCAAAGTCGAAGAGCCACACAGATCACGCTCTTCATAAAGGCAGGGCACATCTCTCTGTCAACCGAGACAGAATGTTCCATACCAGGACCTGTCATACCTTGGAAGAGTTTAGTGAGCAGAGAACTGCCAACTGAATCGAAGAACTGTAGCGAGCCGGCATCGCAAGCCATGGTCTCCACGAAGGTCAACGCCTTGCTCGCACGTCCAGTAAGCAGTTTGTCAGCGAGGTCCTCAATTTGAGGCTGCATGGCCTGTAACCCTGGTAGCAGCAGCACGTTAAACTTATCATGATGGTCACGACACAGCATTTGAACAATGTCCCAACATACATTGATCTGTTTGGCCGCATTGGACTGCGCGCGACCAGGTTCAGGGAATGGCGAGAGCTTCAGCTGTCGACTGCAGCAACAGAGGAATCCCAGAACAAACGGGACGAATCGCTCCAAATTTTTCCGGCAGCTGCTGAGTAGGGATTTCAAACCAGTGAGCGTGCTGAAGTGCAGGGCTATGGTGTTCCGGTCAGCTCCGCGGGGCCACATGTCAACCGGCACCGAGTTGAGAGAGGAGTCTCCAATAGTGACCCAAAACGTCTCTGAAGTAGCTTGAGCCAGTATATTGACAACCGTCCGCTCGTGACCGAAGAAAGGCGCTAGGCATTGCCCTATAAACACCGCGATATACTCGCACTCCACGTCAGCGATCGCCCGATACACGGCCAACTGAACGCTGGTCTGTTTGGTCGACAGCAGCACTCCCACGAGAAGACGAAGAATAATCGGGAGCAAATACCGATGATCATCGGAGAGGAATCCCGATACCCCCAGACTGTTCCGCGTCAACAACGCGGGAATGTTCTCCTTTCGCGCGAGCTGGGAGAAGAAGCCTGCGTAGAGCTTGATGTGCGGGTTTCTGGAAATCAGGAAGTCGACAGCTGCGGTTCGGAGTGCCTGGAGTGTTGACTGGCAGACTTCTTCCTCGATAGTTTGGCAAATCCTTTGGCAAATCCTCTGGGTGGCATCAGAGCAAGGCATGGTTGCGCAAGCTTCCAGGATGGCGGCAAGTGTCACCTCATTGTGGTAGTGTCGGTTCTTAACGTAGGCGTCGAGGCGTTCACGCACCACGTCAAAAACAATATCGGTCAAGGCGCCACATGGCTCCAACAGCAGAGAAACACCCCGACATAGGCACTTGAACTGAGTGATGGCATCGGTTTGCGGTTGTGCACGGAAGGCTCGAAGTTCTAAGTCCTCCACCTGCTCCTCGAAAACGGCGTGCGTGCTCCTCAAGGCCGGAAACTGCTCCGGCACCATCGCGGCCACCGGTTCCTTGGCCAGGCGGGTGAACAGCGCCTTAGCGTCCGTTCCCTCCGCTCGCGCTGCGGATTCGTGCACGAACGTGGGCTTCGGAGAGGGAGCGGAGATGGTAAACGTTTGCATTCGAGCTATCACAGCTCGTACCGCCGCTTCAACAGCGTGAGGGGGTGCAGCAAGGACGGCGCCAGACGCCTTCTTGCGCCTCTTAGACGCTCGGCCTGACCCCGCCATCATACCCATGGCCTCAACCATGGCATCCATCACTGGTGCAAACTTCGTACTGGCCTGCGCCACAACGAAGATCATGCTTGCGTCCAGCACAGGTCCCGGCTCCAACTTCGAGGCCTGTTCCACAAAGTTGAACAGGGACAGCTTCTTACCTCCAGCGGCTTGCAAATCGTTCGGCGTCCTCTCGATCTCGAGAGCCACCTCCCACAATGTCGACCCGGCAGCGGCCAGAAGGCGCAGGGCTTGCAGGCGAACGCCCATATGGTCCGACCCTACGGCTTCGTAGAGGAGGTTGGAATCGCTCTTTACAACAAGTGAGAGTAGGACGGCTGCTACGTCCTGGTCCTTCATGGAAAAGGCTGTCTCTATCAGAAGAGTGCTGTTGATCTCCACTCCCGAGTATAATGTGGACTGCTTGAACAGGTAAGCTCGCAGTAAACTGGCGGTGTGAATGGAGGTCAAAATCTCCTGAGACCGCGATAGCGCCAACTCCCGGGCATCAGCACGAGAGACGCCCAGCCAACGAAGCGCAGCGAACAGCCCTGCAAGACCCCACTCGGCGTCGCAAACTTGTGAGGTGCACGCCAGCTCCGTGCACGGATCCGAAAGTGAAGGGGCTAGGAGAGGCCCGTGAATCGGATACTCGCAGTGTACAGACTTCTGGACTGCGGCGAGATCCAGGCCCTCCATGCGGCTTTTCAGAAAGAGTACGAGACCTGGCGAGGCCTGGTGCTGCAGGCGCAGCGCTATCCAGGGGAGCAGTGGCTCAGGACAGCTGGTAAGACAGCTTCTTATGAGTTCGTCACCATGGTATAGGCCAGGCTGGACACCGTCGGCCACTTGCAAGCAGAAGTCGAAGATCCACCCTGGTTGCACGGAATCTGTTGCCGGGACCTTGCAGCTAATCTTGTCGTCTAGTGTCAGTCGAGAATTGTGTTGCACCAGTAGCGTCGAAAGGGCAAAATGGGCTGCTAGCGACGAGGCAGACATCTCCACCAGGGAGTCCAGACGCAGAGGAAGAGTTTCCGACTTGATCACGGGCGGCCAGTGATTCCAAAGAAGACAGAGCTCAATGGGAAGGCCCTCCACTTCGTCCTCGGGTAGCCGTTGCAGCAATCCGTTCTCCACCCGTTCTTGATAGCGAGTAGGCGTGCGGTTGCCGGTAGGGTCCACAGCTTTTGTCTGACTGGTGTCGTAGCGGACAAGGCGGTAAAACCATCGAAGGACATCGCAAGCGAATCGGTGACGTTGGAGGGGAGGAATCTGGGCCAGCCATGGCATGGAGTCGATCTCAAATAGGTAGTCCTCCACTACATCTAACTGATGAGCGCTGATGGCACCGCAAACATTTCGTACGGTTTCGAAGCAGAGGCCGGCAAGTGGCCTCACAGCACTCTCAACACCCGACATGACAATGACCTCCATTAGCGCGTTGAGCACCTGGTCAAATCGGTTGAGGCCCACAGAGCGGCGGAGGACGGGCCGCAACCCTTCGATGATTTCAATCTGGTGGGATGCAGGCTCAAAGAGTAACCAAGGCCCTAGCAGAGGCGCAAATGCGGGCATGTCCCGAATCAGGGGGGCATACAGCGAGCCGACCAGGTTCTTCCACGCTGACAGTACCGGCTCGGCGACATTCATGTCCGCGCCACTGAGACAACCCATCAGTGCGGCAAGGATACGCCCCAGCTCAGGCAAGACCTCGGCTTGGACATCCTTCACGACGGTCTCCAGCACAGGGCACACAGACCGGTAGCGCACGCCCCGACTGGTTCCAGAGGCCTCCAGCGCGGCGAGCAGCTCGGTCACCACGGTCGGCAGGTTCGTCAGAAGTTCAGGAAGCGATCCTACTAACGGACACAGCTTCTTTCTAACATCCACATACGATGCATCCTTACGTTCCCGCCGACTTAGCGCGTCAGCAGTTAGCGTCATAATTGGGTGATTTTAATGTCGAACCTCTTGGAGGCCTGGATTGGTGTGGACGTCAATATCATCACTGTGGACGGCCGCGTGTTTGTTGGCGTGCTTAAGGGCTTCGACCAGTCCGCCAACCTCATCATCGCCAACGCAGTAGAACGGGTCTTCTCGGCCGATGCCCCAGTCAAGCACCTCCCTCTTGGACTCTACCTTCTTAGGGGAGACAACGTGTCGGTGCATCCTCCCTGTCTATACGCAGCGTCTCCGTGGGCGAAGTAGATATGGAGGTCGATCGCAGGGTTTCCGCGTTACAAGCAGCCCCATTAAAGCAGGTGTGACGCACAACCCCCCTTAACGCAGTTTCGTTGACTGTACACAGTAGAAAGCAATTGATTAAATCAGCGGCTCGATGCCGACTTCAATATACCTTCTTGATCGTGACTCTTGAATGAAGCTGAACCTGACCCGTCAAGCTCTCCAGCCTTGAAAGATTCGCTCTTGTGGACGTTTTCGCTCCTGTCGACGTTTTCGCTCCTGTCGACGTGTTCGCTCCTGTCGATGTGTTCGCTCCTGTCGACGGACTCCTGGAGCTGTGTGCGCATGGTGGGGGAGGGAATGGCGTTTATGGACTGCATATAAGCCTCTCTGTCCCGGAAATTTACTTCCCGCTGATCAGTCATAGACATCTTTGCGGTGTTCATACTCTCCGCGTCGTAGGTTTCCAGCACACGGATAACGTCTTCGTGCTGTTTTGACGGAAGGAAGGCCGAGGCGATGTCCTTTGGTGTCCTTCCAAACATGTCGGCGGTCTCGGGATCCGCTCCGCAGCTTTCTACGCAGAAACGGATAGCCTCGTGGTGGCCTCCTCGAGCTAGGGCGTGCATTGTCTTCTCACCGTAATCGTCGAGATCGTCGAACGACGCGCCCCACGCTACGAGAAGAGAGACCATGTCTGAGTGCCCTTCCATCGCTGCAATTTGCAGAGGGGTGAATCCAGCCACGTTACGAGCATTCACGTTGAAACCGCCGCGAAGCAGCTTCACTGCTGGGCGAAGCTTATTGTAGCAAGCAGCGTAGTGTAGAGCGCCGTTGAAACCCCTTGGTTGAACGAGTCCGCCTTCAGTGCAATCGTCGGCAGGAATCACACCTACAGTCTCCTGAGGGATGGACTTGCCTTCCTTTAAAAGTTTAGCCTCGTCGCGCGCCCGTTGCTTGATCAACTTCTCGACGTCTCCGTCACGATCGGTTACGGTAGCGGCAATTATCTGATCGTCTAATTCCTGCTCCTCCTTCTCCTTCTTCTCATGATAATAGAGGTTGCGCCAGTAATGCCACTGCTTGAACCAAGCGACGTAGGCCACCAACGAGATCAAGCCGAAGGCGAACATCTGCCACGCAACCTGGTTGAAGTCACCAGCTACGGCGATAGCAGCTCGTGCTTCGTCGGTGCACCAGAAAATGCCACCATTGAAGCTTTCCGAGAAGCTGAGAAACCAATCTGTCGAATTAGGTTGGTCCAGATTGAGGATCAGATCTCCCGCTGTCTTTAAGCTTGCCTTGGAACTCTCCCAGGTATTCTGCACTTCGTCGACGAATGTACGTTCTGCGTAATTCACGACGCCGAATACCCCAACAAGGGCAATGCCCACCAGGAGGCACAACGCTCCGAATGTGCCCAGTAGAACCCAAAGACAGCACAACGCTCTGCAGACATTTCCAGTATTCCTCCTAGATGTTTCTCGACGCGTCCTGCGCTTGCAACAGATGCACCAAAACAGCACCAACGCATAGAACCAGAAGAGGAAGACAATAACTCCGTACGTCCAGGTGCCATAGTTAATATAGGGGATTAGGCCTCTCAGCTGTTCCCACAGAGGACTGGCCTCATTGAAGGCATCCGTAGCCACGTCGGGCATCTTGGTGCAAAGATCACGGAGACCACTAGCATCAATGGCTGCCGTCAATTCAGCGGACGGGCTCGTGGGCTCAACGAATTGAAACAAGGCAGTCACCTTATCTGTCAGCGTCGTAGACGTGAAGTGATTCTTATCGGGACACTCCATGTCGAAGAGGTAGTACACCCAGATGTAGTAAGCGAGGACGGCCATGGTGTACATGACCACGAACAACCAGAGAACTGTCGCGAAGGTGACGAGGCAGTACTTGCGACCTTTGATCTCCCAAAGGGGCAACCGATCCCGGTCGTTGCAACAGCTATTGCAGTAGCAGGCGCCCGTGCACCGCCGACAGCACTTGCAGCAACCGAAGAAGACGTTGTGACTCCAAATGGCGATACCCCAGATCAGACTCATGATAGCAGCGACCGTGTGCAGTGGCGCCATACCCAGGGACTTTAGCATCATCACGGGTACGTTGCCGACGATGTCGGGAGCGACACCAGTACTGGACTCTGGAGACTCAGAAGACTCAGCTAACTTGAAGCAGCAGTTGTGGTCACTTACGTCTGACGCGCAATCTGTATCCCTCCAGCAATCCAGAAAGCCGGACACATCAAATAGAAGTAAACCTGCGAAGTTCGAGAAAGCCGCGGAGTAAGGGTCGAAGTAGTGACAGTCCTGCACGGTGTCCTTCGGTTGCACGTCAAAAAAATTCCGGGGACTATCTGTTTCCTGGGTCACAGTCTTCGCCATCACTCACGCGGAAACTTTTGGCGGTAGAGCGAGAAGCAAGGAGCCCAAAAAGTACGCTAGGCCACCTCATTCAAAGGAGAAATTATGCTGAATTAGTGAGTTGTTGTGGGTTTCATGCATTATTTGAAAGTAAGCTGAGTCCGCAATGGTTGATGCGCAGGAGCCTAACACCTGTTAACGACCTCTTCAATATACGACGCAAGCAGAGGACATGATCGTTGGTGGTCGATCGCACTTAGACACTAATGGACGTCAGGACAGTCACTATCGTCGTTGTACAAGGGGTTGTAAATCGATAAATATTACCATGCAAGTCAAGACCAATCCCTTTGGCGGTTCGACGACCGCTGTGACTCCAGTCGCCCCTCACATAGGTGAGATACTCTGAAATCTCGAATCAGATCCAGTCGAAACACGGCGTGATCGGCACCGACAGGGCCTCGCCGAGAAGACCGATAAGATGGTAGCCGACGTCTTGGAGGGCGGGATCTGGCTGCATGTGGGAGCGGAGAACAACCGCCGCTACCGGGCGATTATGCAGAACATGGACAAGGCGCTGCGGGTACCACTTAACCAGGAGCTGGTGGTGCGCAGTGTTCAGACACGTGCTGATCTCTCTGGGCTGTTCGAGGCCTGTGAGGCGAAGGGTGGCGAGATGATATCGAAGCTTGAGCGCTTTTTTTCCAGCATAACGTCAGTGGTGTCCGACGCTTCAAATAAGTCGTCCAATGCGGAGTTGACTGGATACGTCCCCTCACCATCGGAACCTGTGCAATCTGAGCTGCCTGGAGGAGATTCCCGGTTCGTGGGACCTCCAAGCAAGGATTTCTCTAGACCCCCAATGTTCGACCTTCCGGAGATGCCAGTGATGCCAGCTATGCCGGCTATGCCGGCTATGCCGGCGATGTCAGCGATGCCGGCGATGTCAGCGATGCCCGCGATGCCTCCTGTAGGGTCACCAATGGTTATGCCGCCCGCAATGGGCAGCCCCGAGGTGCCCATGATACCTCTGACGGCATCTGAGTTCCCGTCTGTGCCCCATGCTGACCCCCTACAAGAGTTTGGCGGTGAACTCGAGACTGGCGGAGACATGGCCTTTCCGGATCTGCAGCGACCTAACTTGTCGCGAGAGTCTCTCCAAGTCCCAGATTGTCCGACTCGGTTAATGGAGCCGGAAACCCAAGAAGGGTACAGATCCCGTTTGGGGTCTTACCATCGTGGACCGCCAGAGATTCCCAGCTTACCTACTAACCGCGGCCTGCAGGACGGTCCCGGCCTCCCTACTAAGCGAAGCGATCCACGGCGGCTGTCGGTCAGTTCTGTGCCTGTGCATGAGCTAGACTACCACCGCGGCGCCGACGACAATATCGCGAAGGTGGTTAAGAGTATGCGACCTGTGTCTCATGCAGGATTCTACCCACTGCAGTCGCCCAGCAGGCACTCGCGACCGCAATCCGTGGTTGGTCGCGACGATTCCAGGCTGAAGGCCGCGTTGAAGCAGCGAAAGCTGGAGTTGGAGGAGTCACGTGCGAAGAACATTGAGCTCCAAACGCAGGTACGACTGCTGGGACAGGAGGTTGGCGGCTTTATCAGTGTAAAGGAGAAGATGGTGAAGTCGTTCGAAACACGGAATCGTGCTTTAGAGGCGTCTCTCGAGAGAGCTCAAGAAGAAAACGAAACCATGAGGGAGAAGTTGCACGACCAGGCTCGACACATGACCGAGCAGATCAATGGGCTACGTTTGGACCTGGTGACGAAGGAAGCCGATCATCGCGAGGCATTGAGCCGTGTCAATGCTGAGTGGCAGGAGAGGCTCAACAGCCTGAGAATCTCCCATCTGTCTGAGCTTCACGAATGCTCAAGGAAAGCCTTTCAAGATGGACAACAGACGAATGCCTTGCGCCCTCGAGTTTCGGGTCTGCCAAGCCGGCCAGAGGCGGAAGTCAAGGAGAGTCTCAATGACCAGCGTGACGGTTGGGAGAATCCGCCAACTGAACACGACCCGCGTGCCACACAGTGGGCGCCGCCTCCGTCTATGCCCTCTACTGGTGCGCTGGCGACAGGCCAAACGCCTCCCAACCCAGTTCCAAGCTGGAGTCCTCAGTGATCGTGAAACCGATTTATCAGCATTTCTTGTTGCGTTGTCACGTTCATGCGATTGACTCGGTACGTGGCAGGTCTGGCAACCGTGGCTGTCCTTAGCCTGTGGTTGCACTCCAGCACAATCCGACGAGTCCGCCGCTCTGTCGCACCTCCAATAGAGGGGCCGCCTCGAGTCATTCGTGGACTCGATAGTGATGCAGTGCCCGAGATTCATGATAAGTATTTAATCTTCAGGCTAAACCTAGGTTATGGCTGGGGAGATAACGTCAGAGGTCTTCTTCACGCCTACGCCTTGGGAGCCATTCATGACCGCAGTCTTTTGGTTGATTGGAAGGACCCTTCCCACGGGCTGGACCTCGGTCAACAGTTTGGGTACCAACACTTCGTTCCGAGGCATGTGGCGTGGAACACGACCGCAATACCGCCAGAATTCGTCAACGTCGAACCGCGAGGCGCGTTCAACAAGAAACATCACTCGGAGGTGTGCACTCGTCCTTCAGCAGAGCCCGTAGATCGCAAGGAAATCAGGCGCATTGTAAAGGAAATCGCTGACAACGAGCTTGGAGATCACGTCTTGACCATGTACCCTGGCTTCAGTTGGGCTTTCGCAAGCGTAATTGCCGAACAGTCCAAGAATGTTGTCGTTCAGTATCACGGTATGATGGCACCCAATACCATTCTGGAATCATTCGAGGACAATGCGGATATCGGAGCCATCATGACGTCAATTCGGCCCACGTGGTCCTCGCTGCGGTATTTCAACTCCAAGGCCCGCAAGGCCAAGCCCTGGATCAGTCTCAATGCGTTTCACGAGCTGTTCGAAGTCTCTAAGGAGTTGGTGGTCTACCTTGACCGTACCCTAAGTCGAACATTCCTCCTCTACGATCCCGCCGACGCCGACTGGGTCCCCCAGGAGGCAGAGCTGGGCGGCGTTCAACAGCAGGTCTGGACGTACGTACAAACGCTGTCTCCGATTCAAAAGAGGCTGCTGTTCGGCTCATTAATTGAAGGTGTCGGCGATTTTTTACGACTAGGTCCTTTTGCGCATTGCAGACAACAAAGTCTGTCTGCTTCGCTGCAGGAGAGACTGTCGCTGTCAACTTTTGAAGATGAGGAGCTTGATGGCATTCGTAGGCGCATGTTATCACTATTTCCGCCCTCCTGGAAGCTGTTTGGTATCCACTTCCGCGAGGGCGATAAACACTCTTCCTTACAACTGGTCGGTGATTACAGGAAGAAGCGCGAAGACTCAATGGGATGCTTCGCGTGGATTGACCCGAATCGTAAGGATCTCTTCGGCATATTCCTTGCTGACAATTTCGAGGCCCGCGATTTTGTTCTACAGCGACACCGTGATCGCCTCATCGTGCCGCTCCTGCCTGCCACCACAAAATTCAAGGAGCTACACATGTCATACACTCTCGGTGACGCAAAGTTCGTCACCATATTTCGGACAATGGTGGTGGAGTGGTTGCTGCTGGTCAACGCGGATGAACTTCGGACCACGAGATCGGGGTTCAACACGAGTGCATCGGTGGCTGGAGGGGTCAATAATGTGAAGTGTCGCGAGGAAAAGTGAAAGTAGTTGTCCATGAACGAAGGCTGGGCGCACAGCCTTCGGCTGCGCGCTATTAGTTGGCCCTCACTTAACAAACGGGGTCATTTTCTTCATTTCGGATTTAACGATGCCAGAGGCACAAGACTTGGTACCTCACGCAGAGGTGGGACTTCAAACCTGCACATACAGGACCTTCGCAAGCTCTCGAGAAACCTAGGTATCTGCAAGAGTGACGTTGCATACCTCCACAGGTGAGATACAGAGCGGCCCCCAAACAGCCTAGCGGCCGGAGAACCCACAGCAGAAGAGCTAATGGGGTTAAATGTGCTCGTTGGAGGTCAGCTCGAGCACCTGACCTTGCAGTACCAGAACCTGCTTCGCAAGCAAGTGGCGCAGGAATGCTACAAGCTTGAATTCCTCTTGGGTCAATTGAAGAAGTTTGAGGCCGCGACAGAATTCGATCAGCGGAAGCATCGGGTAGTCTACAGCGCCGCCAAGGAGTATAATCGACATCACAACTACGCAGCAGCGCCCTCCAACTATGTGGCCCCTCCAAAGAACAAGAAGAAGGTGTGCCCAGAGTGCTCTCTGCCGGACTGTTCGATGCCTCTGGAGTGTTGTAAGACCTAAAGTGTGTATTTATGGATACGGAAATCATTCTTGTGCTCATCGGTTGGAATGTAGTGGCTTTTGGTGGGTCTCTTCTTGTATCGACACGCAGTAGGCTTCGTCTGGCTAACCTTTTGGTTAGAGGAGCCGTCCACAGAGAAACAGCAGGTCGTTGCGAAGGGGGTGGTGGCGGCCCAGAACATCGTGACGCTGAATATCCTTTTGACGTTCCCTGTTTTCTTCTCCATGCGTTTTCAGAAGTCAAGTTGGTTTCACGTCGACGACTACTGCGCCTTGACAGCATATTTCGCCACGACAACTCATCTGCTCTTTTACCCATTCGCCTGGATCTACCTGGGAACTGCGAACACACAGCTCTCCACTGTAGGACAACTCGTGAACAGCCTGGTAATCACTGCACTTGTCGTGACCTGCGAGCTGGTGCCGGCAACTCTGGTGTTTTTCGTTTGTGAGTTTTAAGTAAAATGCAACACAGACCGGGAATTGAGTTTTGACAAGTTTCTCCAAACAGCTTTCGAGGATATAGGGCTGTATTTCACCCTTACGATGTCTGGCATAGGACTAGCCTGGACGCCGGTGTACTGCGTACGGCGAGTCGCTCATCGCCCACGGCCCCTAACGAAGGATGAGTACCTAGAGGCCACCAGGAGGCTGTCGCTCTCAGCGGGTCTGCTGAAGCAACTGGGGCGGGGACTGAGTGCCTTTCAGCAGAGGTTTGACAATCTGTCCTGGTACTCCTATCCCAAGGCCCGTTTCCAGCATTCGCGACTGTGCTACCGCTACTTCAACACGGGGGTCCAGCTGCAACGCTCCGTCGCGAATATCCAAGAGCAGTTCGAGCAGAGCCCGTACCAGACCGTTGAGACGGGGCTCTGGGTAGTTGCCGCTGTCTTGACCAGCTGCAGTGAGCGTCGAGCATTTTGTCAACGCAGCCACTATGTTGTGGATGGCCGACCTATCGGCAAGCGTCTACTTCTTGCAGTCGTCTAACCCCGCCTCCTCGCTGGTAGGCCAGCTGTTTGACGTCATGCCGAGGAGCAACTTCTCTGTAGACCTCCTTCCGGTGATGATTGTGATTCTGTCGCTCCTGCTCCATAGTTTCGTTGGGGTGGTGGTCGCCTGGGTCCGAATACCCTTCTTGTGCGGATTTCGCCAGGTGAGGCCTGGCAAAACCGCCGTTAGTATGCTGCTACATATCGCTTTCCTCGCACTTTGGTGCACTTCAGGGACAGTTGTCTTCATGGCAGACCACGTAGGACTGATATGCACCTGGAGACCAGGAACCAGCACGAATAACACCTCGTCAACTGTACAGTGCTGCGTACTGCTCTCCTGCACAGTCCTTGCATTCACGCTGTTCCTCTGGAAACCTTACGCTTCCTACCTCTACCTGCGTATGGACGACGCTGACGACTTCAAGTGGCTGGCAGGAATCACAGAAACGTTGTTAGACCCCAAGACGGCGATGTCTCAGTACCCTTATGGTGGCTCGAAGGGAAGGCGAGCTAAAGTTGGTGCACTCGAGAACCAAATATTTGCTGGAGCTAAGGACGCCGCTAAAGAAGCAATTGGAGTGCCTGGAGTTGGTTAGAGGTTCCATAGAGCAGCTAAAGAAGCGATCCCAAGAATTGGTTAGAGGTTCCACGCCTCCAGCGCCTGTTGGCAGAGCAGCTCAAGCGGTACGCGCGAAAACGGCGGTAGCTCTTCTTCATGCGTCAGCACTGTGGTGGCGAGCTTCTTCTCAGGGCGAGTTTTGTCGACTGTGGTCCAGCCGCCAACGTCGTCGTCCCCCAACTGCCGATGAATCGTGTTCTCTTGTACATGGGTCTTAGTGGTGGCTGGCGTGGACGCTGTCTTGGCGGGCTGCCTCTTGGCCTTCTGCGGCTTGGCCTCGCTGGACTCGCTCTCCGATTCAATAGCCCACCGATTTCGGCCGCTCCGTTGCGAGGTCACCGGTAACTCCACAACATCCGCCTTTAGCTCCGCTCCGTGGATCACCTTGGTCTCCACACCCAACTTCGCTGCCACCTGCTCGAAATCGTACGTGATCCCAGTGAATTCCTTCGGCTTCTCAGACTTTACCGCCAGCTTGTTTACAGGTTTCTCTTGGGTTCGTAGTTCTGATGGGTGCTTCTTTCGCGATTTTTTGGCCTTTCCAAGGACTGGCTTCTCGGTGGATGTCACCTCCGTTTCAGCTCGAACCATCACGGGGACGGGCAGAGGTCTCCGCCTGCGAGGCGACCGGTTCGTGGACTCTGTCGCCACTTCAGACGCAGTCTTCCTTTGGTGCTCCGGCTTCCTCTTAGCTTCTTTAGAAGGGGGGGCAACAGCTTCTCGCAACACCGCAAAGTAATAAACAACTCCGAAGAACGCGAGAATCCAGAATAGAGTCAGCAAGTCGGTCGACGCCATTAATTGCCTATTTGGTCTTAGACGGCTTTAATAAAGAATGCAATATCTTGTTCGCTGCCACCCTTGCGGCCACCCTTGCGTCCTCTCGGCCGCCAGTATCGCCGGCTGCCCAGTCCTGAATGCTAGCTTGGTCGGAGTGGTTTTCTTCTAGAGAGAGCAAACTCTGCTGCAGCAGGGCATCATGAACGTCGCGTATATCTCTTTCCAGCTGCTCTCGAGCCCGTTTGCGAATCGCAGCGTCGGTGAACGACAGCTCACCGTTCACAATGCTCTTGAGCTTCTCAGACCAGGATGGGTTTCGATATCGTTTACTCAGCGGTTGCAAAGTCAGCCGCCCATCTGCGGTGCGCACTGGGACGCGACCTCCCTTTGCGATGCCGCCACGCAATTGATCAAGGCTGAATTGCAGGCCTTTCGCATTCTCAGCTCGGAGGAACTCCTCCATTGCCTTCTTGCTTTTGTTCATCTGTGCTTCTTCGTTCTGCATGGCAGCTGCCGCCTTCATCTCATAGGCTAACAGCGCCTCTCTGCCACTTGCGTCGAGGTAATCTGCGCCTAGGTCGTTCTCTCGTACAGTCGGAATTGCGCGAACAATCTTTCTGGCGCCGAAATCGTTGTTCTGATGCTTTTCGATTTTTTGCACCAGCGTCTCCTCAGAAATCGGTTGATTCCTAAACTGCGTTGGGTCTGGCTTACTGCCCAGTGTTGTCATGATCATCAGCACAAAAACTAAACCCATGATATGTACTTTTTCATGTGAGTCAGACTCCAAGTTTCCATGCCTGGGGCTCACCCTCTGCGCGAAGGAGTAGGATCCTCATAATGGACGCGCCCACGATGCAGCACAGAACTATGACCTCGAACACGAAGAATCCGTACTTCCAAGGTGCGGCAGTAGGGCCTGTCCAGTACGCAATGCTGTAGAGCTGCATAGGGCATTGGGAACAGACTCACCATGAAGCCAGCTGACGTCAGAAGCAGTACCGCGTGAACTATTGATGACAGTACGAGCCGACGGACCTTAGGAATTTGGAAGGACAGGGACACAATGCCTCCCAACCACGCCGCCCACCCAGCAACGCACTGCGTCCACACTATGGTGTACTGCATGTTTGTGTGCGCGATACCAACGCAGACCACGCCAAACAGAACCATCACGGCGCTCAGCAGGTAATAGTACTTGCTGTGGTCTGTAGCGGGAAGCAGCACGGTCTTGTGGAGGCCGTATAGAGTGAAGTTGATCATCGCCAGCATCGCTGTTCCCGCCGGCACCCAGTCCTGCATCTTGTAGGTTTGGAAGCAGCCTCCATGGAAGTCTCGACAGTCATACTGCGTGAAGACGATGACGGTTGCTCCGAGCGTCATCCCAGCGTAGTTGGACGCTGCGAACACTGCTATGCGACAAAGCAGGAAACCTACGAAGCCAGCGGCAGTTGGTGACGTCACTTCGAGAGTTCGACTTTATCAACAGGGGCACCTTCGATGCCAAAATCGTAGCAGCTATGAGAACACCGAAGCTGATATGAACCCCTTCATATTCTCACACTACATCGTTGACACTGCCAGCACACGTGGCAACTGCAGCACACTGCAGCAGCTCCACCGCCACGATGGCTCCAGTGGCTCCGCAGTAGTGCGGATACGACATAAAGAACTTGTTACAAGTGGCGTGCTGAGAAGCCCTGAAGTTCGTCACTGTTTGCTTTCCGTCACCAGCGGCCTTCTTGGCCCGCCCAGCCACGCCGCGCACAGCATCCTTTACGTCAATTGTCATCAATGATCGAATAATGACTAACGTTTATAAAGGCATCCAAATTCTTCGCAATTGGGACTGTCCTTCACAAAGTAGCTCGGCACCACAGAGTCCACGACTTCAACGTTGGCGTTGAACTCAAAGTCAAAACGACCCGGAAAAAACTCGATCAGCCAAAACCGCATCACTGCCGAGACGCACACTCGTCCCGGCTGTCCGTGGGATTCCATGAGGTTGCCCGTGAGCACATCCACGCCGTAGATGTCGTAGCGAAGCCGACCTGAGCCGATGATGCCGCCGACGCAATCGCCATGATGTAGTCCGATACGCATATCAAGACCGGGAAGCTCCATCTTCCTTCTAACAGTCTTCAAAAGGTGAATCATGGCGGCGGCGAGCATGAGTATCTTTTCCATCCCGGCCTTGATACGTTCTGGATCTGTGACAGGCACTATTGAGGGCTCTGTCAGACAGACATAGGCGTCGCCGATGGTGCACAGCTTGTACAGGTTAAGTCGCGTGGTTTCTTGGTCGCAGTAGTCGAAGAGAGTCTGCAGCAGCGTTAACACCCTGGCTGGCGACACCGTTTTGGAGTACGCTGTGAAGCCGCAGATGTCGGAGAACAGGAACGTGACGTTAGTGTGCTTGTATGCGAGCTTGAGCACCTCCATCTCCACCTCGCGGAGTATTTGTGGTGGGAGCATGTCCATCAGTAGGTTCTGGGCTTGCTGCTGGTCGTTGTCTAGCGTATGCAGCAGCCAGAACGCCCTTAGTGTCGACTCCCTGAAGACCAGGGCCACAATGGGCGGGCCCAACACACTAAAATACACGCACGCCAACATCGTAGTATGTGCTTCCCACGTGTCCAGACCAGGTGCGACGAGATACAGAAGAACGCTGACGCACACTACGTGGAACACCGATAACATGAGCACTGGAAGAATCTGACTCATGTCATGCAGGTTCAGCAGCAGCGAGAAGAAGACTACGTTAAGTACGTCGTGGGGCCAGCTACATTTGATGGCGGACCAGGTCATGTCGGCCGTCCAGACGAATTCACCGACCGTAAGGATCCAAAAGACTATAAGTGCCAGCACGGGTACCAGCATGGGTGCCATCCCGAAAGCGGTATCCGAGGCGCGCCTGTATCCCAGCAGGTGCCTGTTGTTGTAGGGTCTTATTTCCGAGTTGGCGAAGCTGGGTGCGCGTCTCACCAGAGTAACGTGCATCACAAGACGAAGCAGAATAATGGTGAAGCTCAGGAGGATCATGGTTTTGGAAAAGAGCACACTGCCGCTGGATTTGCTTATGATGAACGCCATGATGCCTCTGGTCGCCGGATAACAAACGCATATTGTCCACGAGACATTACCGCGGTTACTCATATGCTGCCCCATGACCCACAACTGGTAGCTCCGTTCAAAGGTCGGATCAACGAACGTGCCGAGTTCGTTGCAGTACCTTTGTGACGTTGTCTGCGTGTCCAGAATTGCGCTAGGAGGTGTGGGCGCGCTTTCGACACTGCGTTCGACATCGCGAGAGGTTTGTTTGTCGAGAGCGCGAACCAGTGCTTTCGTGTTTTCGTTCCGAGCGTCAGGCGCCGCCTTGATTCGTGCGTTCTGGATTGCGTCATCCTCAGACAGAGAGAGAGCCTGGCTCCGCCTGAACGCCTTCGCCGGTGGCGGCCGCATGCTAGCCTTGCGGAGCAGCGTGATCTTTCTTTGTACGGAGGCCTTTCCTGGGCTACGGCCCTCGTGTCGCCACGAGTGTGGGGTGGCTCCATGGGCGTTGGCCTTGTGGAAGTACATCTCCCGAATGCGGCCGAGATCCTCCATAGGGGCCTGCCAGTTCGCCGGAGACAAGCCAGTTGCCGTCGACAGGTGATACGGGCAGTCATCGGACAAAACTCCACGCACTGAATGCTGGCGCCAAGCTTCGTCAGCTGGGTGGAACCCGGAGTCCTCGAAACTGCTGTCGATGAAGGTGTCATTGCAGGTCTCATATTCCACGTCGGATGACAGCAGGTCAGTTGCGCAAGACATGACGTCGGAGGATTTGCAGGTGTCCCAGGAAACGCTGCGTGAGACAGCCTGCACGGAGCGGCAGCGTAAGGAAGAGCAGGACGAGATGGGGTCCGTGTCCTTGGACCACGAGGAGTGTTCACACATGCATGGGATGCGTTCAGCTTCGGCAGCGTCCGTCCGCTCGACGTGACTCACTTGCCAGGTTCGCATCATACCCTTGCCTTTCACAGAGACATGCCGCGCCTCCCATTCCATCCCAGATTCGTTCTTAACCAGTCGGTAGGTGACGTCTGACACTTGTATTCGATTTATCGTAGCCGTCGACTTCATCCGGCTCGCGGTGTTCACGGTGTCGCCAAACATGGCGAACTGAGGCTTTTTGGACCCTACGACGCCGCTGAGGACGGTTCCCGTGTGCAGACCGATCTTGAGACAAATAGGCCAAGCAGTTGACATGTCCACGGTCTCGGATGACCCGTTCTGACTCGGGGAGTCCTCGAATTTCGTTCCTCGTCCAATTTCCAACATCATAAGCGCCAGATAAAGAGCTTTGCTGGCACTCCGCTCGAGGTCAGTGAAGGTCTCCGCGGACGACGAATATGGAGTGCGAAGGCCACTGGCACAGAGGTAGGTTTCAAACACAGTTTCGATCTTAAAGGCGCTACACATCTCAGTGAGCCGGTCAAATCGAAGAAACAGGCGATCCAGCGTAGCTACAAGCAACTCGGGCGGTATGACCGCGACGGCCTTCTGCAGGTCTGCCACGTCACAAAAGAGCACCGTGACGTGGCTTAGCGAATCGCTGTTAACGTTCCGTCGGTTGAGGATGCCTCGAACCACGAACTCGGGGAGCAGCGTGTAGAGGATTTCCTTATCTCGCCGACCGTTCATCGTGACTGAGTAGTTGATGAGAAAAGCTCTGCGAATGTCGAAATGAAAGTTGTACACTGCGGTGATGACAAATGCGCCGATCACCAGCTGTTGCATCAGCGGGAGGTAGACCAAATGCATTGCTTCCATGGTGGATGCCCCCTGGAAGTGCACTCGGAGACCACACGCCAGGAAGGAAAGTATGTTGACGACCACCAAAGCCGCAAATGAGGCGAAGGAGGCAAAGGAAGACAGCAGAATGCCAGCGAACACCCAGTACGCCATTGCTACGTCCAAAGGAGGCTGTGTTGGAAACAAGAGGCTCTCACGCTGGCGATGTCCGCTGCTGCATAGCAAATGATGAGAAGCAGTGAGAAAGACAGGTTAAGCAGAGAGGCGAATTTGGCGTGCTCTTTGAAGAACAAGTCGCTATAGGTGAACCCTAATGCAACCATCAGGAAAATCACGAGGGGCGTCCCGCACCAAACAGATAGCGATGGTTGAGGCTTGGGGTTGCTGGACTCCAGTATCACCTTTGCGGTGACATACAGAATCATGCTGAGGAGGGCAGCTCGACAGTATCTCGACCACTGGGTATCCTTAATGAAGTTGGACGACATCACACGGAAGCAGTGCTCCGCTTGACACTCGCGGAAGGTGAGCTTCCAAGTCATCATATGACTTACGGTGACGTACTTATCAAGTGGCAGCTCGTTGCGTACCGACGCTGGTTGAAAATCGCTGGAGTCATCGCAATTGGGGGACCGAGGCACCGTGGCCCGGCTTACTCGAATGTTAATCTGGTCGCGCAGATAGGCGAACCCTTCCCAGCAGGCACGAATCGACCCACGCCATAGCCTCCCAGATAATGGCATCGATCGGGAATACAGTTCAGCCCAGTGAACCGCGCGGTAGAACGCACTCATCATGACCAGCGGCGGACAGGTTATTATCCACCGAAAATTTGTAATCCAGGAGCTATCCTCACGCAATCTGAAGAATGCCCAGACTATGAACGAAATGAAGGTCAACACCCAGAGACTAAGCAGAGCGACGGGAATGGGTGTCAGCGGCCACCAGAAGCAGCCCCGGCGAGACAGTCCGGAGGACGCCAAGGCGCCCACTAATAGGAAACACAGGGTGAACACCCAATCCGTTTGACCAGAGTCAAACACCCGGCCGTGGGGGTCGATACTGGTAGCCTCAATGCATCTATTGACTACTATCAGGACCATCCCAAATAGCAGACCCAAGGCTTGGGGCGCCACGTAGTCTTTCACGGCGAAACGACGCGAGACCACGGTTTTCGGCATCACTACCGACATCAGCGCGACGGGAAAACCCACCACCAGATAGAAAATAAGAACCTGCCAGGTGGTTACTTGACGGCGGCCCACGTTCCACAGCAGCACGACCAGGGTAGTGACGCCAGTAAGCGACATCCAGTACAGAAGATTGTAGCTTGCGCCGTTGAAGTGATGCCCATACACCTCGATAAGCCAGCGTATTTGCTTCCAATCGTCGACTACGAAATGCGCGTTGAAGCGTGCGACGTTCGGGAATACGTCCCGATTCAGCAGTGAACATGGGGGTTGTCTCACATAGGCTATGGACACCACGGACTCCATCATCATCAGGCTGTCTCCGCACGAATCTCCAAGAACTAGAACATTCAGTCTGGGTTTGACATGCTTGGCCACCGCCCGAAGCAGCCGCCGTGAGAGCAGTGGCGTCATGTTGTAGAAGATGACCGCGTCTGCGTTCACGACGATAAGCAGAAAGTCGTTGAGGATCATGCCATTGTCCAAGAACAGTCTCACCAAGTCCCCAGGCATCACGACGGCCACAGATCTCTTGCCGGCGATCATGCTATCGAACATCATTGAGATTGCATGCGTTCGGCGCAGCAATTCATCCGCCTGAATATTTCTATTGACCGCCGTAGGTTTATACGACTCCATCACATCTTGGAGTGTTTGGACCGGGACAAACGACTGATGCGACGAGCTCCTGCAGACCCGGGTGGCGGCTCGAAACAGCGATCTGTTTAGGCCAGTCGACGAGACTCGAGTAATAGCCCGAGAGAAGGTGACTGTTTTCTTTCTGATGGTCATGCTGATTCCGGAGGTCTCCGAGAGGCGGCTCTTTCTTGAAGAATGCCGGCTGCGGAAGGAAGACGCCCGGGAGGTCAAACTAGTTCGCCTGGGCCATTTCTTGTTCCCGCCTACGCAGGCGTCGATGTCGGTACTCCAGAACCCGAATTGCTTCTCGGGGACGAAGACCGCGTGTCCGCACGTAACGACCTCCGCGTGCTTTGCTATTGCTAGGGAGGGCACGAGAGTGTCGTTGCTCGTCATCCACACCCGCGTGCCGTTATCACGCATTAGGTCCACGACCTCTTGGGACACAGAGTCCACGTTTTCTCGAATGGCAAAGCCACCCAGAAGATCCATGTTCCCCTTTGTAAGCAGAGCCCGGTCTAGGTTAGTGGAGCCATTCTGTTGTAGGCTTTGGATTTCCTCGGGTTTGAGTTCCCTGGACAAGTAGTAGCTAGCCGTCAGCCCTTGCCGTGCGGCCATGCAATTGAAGCGCTCAAGTTGTGCCGACGTGGAACTAAGCAGTTTCTCTATTTTTGTCAGTGGTCCGCGGCAAAGGCAATAGACCTTGCTGTGCGCGACCTCCCTTACTACCACCACTTCCACTTCGGAAAGAGCGCGATCGCCAGGGAGCCAGGCCAACACATCGAACCACAGGAGCTGATCGTGGGTCTGCATCGCCTAGAAGGAATCGCCTCACGTGGACTGCCGCTTGAGTAGAACTTCGTTTTATTAGGCAAACGCCAGCACGCTTGGCAAAATCCATGATGCACCGGTCTGGTGGCTGGCTAGCGAACGACAGCAAACTCACGTGCGAGACCCAATCGTGACGAATGCTCTTCAGGAGCCGCCGATCGATGAAGTGCCTTCTATGCATGTTGAGCACCGCACCGGTGTGCTCGTCCACCTGGAACCTGCGCGCTGTTTGGCTGAAGGCCGATCGACCAGCGACGTCCGCGGCCGCCACCTTTTCAGGCAGCACTGTACGGCGTGAAGGGGGCCGGGTTGCCGCGCGGAAATCTAAGACGGACCGGTACTCGTCTGCGGAGCTGTCTCCAGTCAACTGGTACATCCCCTCCGAAGACTCCTCATTGATATCGTGCAACAAGTAGGGTCTGCAGCTGGAGCAGAGAACGGTGGATAACCAAAAAAGCTCTAAGGGGCACTTGGTTCCCGATACGGCGGACCTCCCCAGAGATATCTCTCTGAAGCGGTTGGCAGCGTCGTAGATGACGTCTCCATACAGCACGAACTCGATGTCGAAGGTGTCGTCCGCGAAGCAGCAGCTTTTAATCATCGCGACGTCGACTCCGGGCAGGCACGCCGCGCGATCAGGAACGTTCAGATCGAAAGGGATGCGCGAGTTGTGGGCGTGACGTTGACTAAGTGCGTGCAGTGCGGTCATGAGAGTTCGAAGGTCACTGCTGGCCGTGCCCACTGTAGTACGTGTAGCGCAGGTTTCCAGTCGTGTAGCACGGGAAAGACCGATGGGGAAGCCAGTTTCTAGATAGGACCGCAGCCAGCGAAACACAGGCTCGCCATTCAGTGCCGCACCAATGTTGTGGCTCAGAACTCGACTTTGAACTGCATCAGAAATGCAGTGATGCCCTACTAAGCATGCAAATAACGAATGTCTGGTGCATCAGAAGGAGAATCCAGGCGAACCATACGCTAACGTAGTAGGATTCAAACAAGTACTCCGGAAAAGGTAGATTGATCCAACCAGGATGCGCCAGCTGAACGATGCACACGAGCAAGACAAGAGGTAGCAGCCCTATCAGCATGAGGAAGTTCACCAACCGCTCAGTAACCCAGGCCCGAATGTTGAGATGGGATACCAAAGGCAACGTGCGGGAGTACGAGGAGTCCTGTCCAGTATGCGTTACTAACATGAATACCCAGTCTGTCGTTAGCAAGCGGTTGCCCTTCATGATGATGTTCTCTCTCCGCAGTTTCGTAGGACGAGGGAAGTTCTTCAGCTTGATGATCGAGGTGTCTGTGTAGTCACCGTAATGGGGGTCGTTCTCCGATCCCGCTGTCGAAATGGTTACGTCACCCTGAATCTTCAAGATGGTTTGTAGGAAATCGTTGCGAGAAGCCTCCTCCACAGCTGTTTTCCTCTCGAAGAAACGAGTGCTGCGCAGTTGTTCATTCTGCACGAAGGCGAAGCGGGCTACGTCTAGTCGTTCGAGGCAACTCACTGTTGTCGCTGCAGAGTAGCAGTACCCCGTCAGCAGGTGCCGTCTCACCCTCAAACAGCATGACAATATCGCTGACGCCCAAACGGCGTGTCTGAATCTTCTTTAGTCGCCTAGTTGCCGTGTCCAGAACTCGCGAGTGCCCTTGATTCACCAGCTTCTGGATCTTGTCTTGGTCGAATTTCAGGGTTAGGAATTGTCCGAAGCTGAAAGCTCCCAGCGCCACTGCGGGAACCAGTGAAATGAAAAAATCCTCAGCGAGTCTACCTGACACCAAGCTGGAGTACTCACGAGTGCAAGTGCCAGGTCCCAGAAACGACCACGAAATACAACAGTACGCTGATTAGCCCCTGAACAACCCCCCACTAGGACATCGGTACGAATGCGAGTTTCTGGGAGAACAACGCCAACCATATGAGGAAGCCGTGCTTACTGAGAACGATTCTATTATCGCAAAATGCATGGCCCATATGCTCTTCCTCTCGGGGGTTGAGGCGGATCTTCCGCAGGGTCCATAGTCCTGCCTCCTGGGTTACCGGTCGATCATACACATAGGGCGAGAGAAACCGAGGAAGCCCCAAAACGGCATCTGGCTGCCAGAAGCTCTAAGTAAACATGTCATGCCGCCCCCACATGAAAACACAGGTGTGAGTCAGGGCCCGGCTTGGTCTGTTCGCTTCGTGGAGTGGCGAAAGGACTGAAATCTGCGCTCAACGTTCTGGTTGACCGCACCATTCAACACAACAAAACACGTCATTAGTGGTCCAATCGGAGGGGAAGGTCCAAAGCGTGCATCGACGGCACTAAGGTGGTGAGCCCCTCTGGAGGTTCATCCACAATGACGCTTGAATAGAACGGTCGCTCGTTCTGATGTTGCACTTGGACGTGATACACTGCGTTGGTAGTTGAGCCGGCACTCACAGGGTATTGTGTCGTAGTTGAGTAGGCCGGAAGCGTACTGCCGCTGCTCCTCGAAGAGCTGTAGTGCCTTGCGGCGACGAGGATGAGAAGGGGGGAGGTCTTGTGTTTCGTGTAGGCCGTCTGTACGGCAGCCAATGGAGGTGACTCTCTCCCGCAGTAGTCGGCACTGCGACAGGCTAGGGTTCGTCGGAGACATACCCTCCGGTAGGAGGAACAGATGGCTGTTGAAGCCAACATTCTCTGAGCGTAGCTTTTCCAAAGATGTCTGCCACTCCTGCGAGTTGAGAGGGTGATTCACGCCTCTGGCGTCCTCTCGGGACTCGGCGAGCAGGGCGTTGAGCTCCGCAGTCGCTGTTACGACAGACTCGAATGCTTTCTGAAGTTTGGTGGAATCAGCGCTGCGCCCTTTAACAAGCGGCGTGACAGCAGTAAATTCCTCTGGCAATAGCTGTTGCATTTTTCAGATATAACCAACATCACACTCGTGTGGCAGCAGCTTCTGGAAAAATGGCCGCGTGAACGGCACCGATGGCCGGGGTCTTGGACACGCATGGAGCCTGCCAGAAGACAGGACCGATCTCCTGTACCAGCTGGTTAAATATCGTAGCGGCTCCCCAAACGATGTGAGATTCCTTATCCGTCGCTACATTATTGTCTGTTGCTACCAATAGGGGCTCCATGAGGACGACCATGAGATCTGAGAAGAGGCTGGGGGCTTGCGCCTCGTGACAGGCTTGAGCCTCGTCGAAGAGAGTTCGGTAGAGAGCGACAATCACTCGCCCTATGGTTGCGGTTTGCCTCCCTGGAAGACGACACAGGTAGACCAGACAGCGGAGCAGCACGCGCTTGGCGTCATCGTGACACGCTTTGAAGAACTCATGAAGGAACCTCCCCTCAGTCGTGTCTAGAATGGGAATTGAATTTCTTGCCCAGTCGTCATGCGAGGACACTATCGCCTTCTGCAAAGGCGACGACCGCACCTTTATGCTCCACTCGCCGTCGTGCACCAATTCGTCCAAGGTGATGACTAACGAAGTCACGTAGTACTCGGTAAACATGGAGAACTCCTTCACAGCGAAGTCACCTACGAGCTTGGCGTACAGAGCCTTCTTCTCGGTGAGCATTTCAGGCGTCCATATGTCGGCGTCCTCCAGCTCCAGCAGACGACGACTTACGCTGCGCAATTCAGGCGCTTTCACTCCGAATTGGAAGATGTAGTGATTGCTCGTGGGAGGCAGGTCATTGCAGAGAGCAATGTTGTATGTGACTGGAGGGGGGCTAGGGCAGCTGCACAGCAACCTAGTTCTGAGTCGAAAGTACTTGTTATCCGGAAGGTCTACTAATAGGAAAAGAGCGTACTCCGACATGAAGGCTGGGTGGTCAAATGACAACTGGTCGAAGAAACTAAAAAAGTCTGGATCAAAGATCTCCCAGTAACCAACCCAACAGAAGCGCCGTAGGAATGTCCTCGAATTCGGTGAGGAAGATCATAAGGCGGCGCAGGCACAACACGAATGGGAAACGCCCAAAGGAGTGGCAAAGGAGCTTGGTAACAAGCTCAGGATTACCAACTAGCTGGATCCAGGCCCTGGCAAAGTGGGGCAGGCGTATCGGCGATACCTCCAGCATCATCCAAAGGAACCCAATAGAACCCTGAATCGACTGAACAAACTTCGTCATAGAGATGAATTCCAAGGAAAATAGATTGAAGATTCGGTAGTAGGGCCTGGGGTCCACGTCCTGCATATCATCACGGTAGGCCGCGTGCAGGCGCCGGGCAACGCAGTTCATGGCAATGTCCAAGCACGGCAACGGGAATTGTCGTTTCTCGTGCACAGTCTTGAAAATCATGATCGACAACTCTACGTAAGCGTCACAGCTGTAGAACAGCGACAAGCCGTCATCTTGAACGGCCGTGTCCTCCAGTCGTCTTTCATAGACTTGAAAAACATGATCTAAGCACCAGGCGAAGAACGCTTCCGCTGCTTCGGTGGTGTCGAGAGCACCCAGAACGATAACCGTTTGAACGATGACCTTCCAGTATCCAAGAGAGACCTTTCCAACTTTTTTCCCCGCGAGGTCGATCCATGCCGGACCTATCCATTTGTCCAGCGCATCACACATATCCTGCGACGGCAGGGCCGGAGCGGGTAACGGCGCGGCCAGGCGAACCCAGGTAACCTCCGAGGTCGACGCCTTAAAGACGTCGCTGATCCGGAGCACCTGCGGCACATCATCGGCAGCGGGCCTGGGGTCGCGAATCAGGTTCTCCAAGGCTTCTTTCACAGTCTGTACCGCACTGCCACTTGAGGGGAATCGGAAGCACCTCTCGGTGACGGAGGCCTTGGTCAGGAAACTGCACTCCTTCTTGGACACCGTGCTCGTAAGAATACGCCAAGTTTGCGGCAACTGCTCGGGAGTCAGAAGCGACGTGTCCTTCACCAGGTAGGTAACGATAGCCAACGCGATGTCTACTCGTGTTGAGTCCAACGTGCCAGAGGAGAGAAGTTTTACAACCGCGCCGTCAACATCTGTGGGGGTCAAGAGCTCATAGCGAACAAGCCCAGTGATTATATCTCTGGCGAGCCAGGAGACGCAAGTCTTGTCGATGGTCGCTGACCAAGCCGCAGGCAACGGCTTCCCTTGGAACTCCGTGGCCTGAGGACTCACGTCGGCCTCCAGAAACTGCAGGCAGTGCGAGGCTACTGCCTGGACGTTTGGAGGAACAGCATCCACACCGGTTGAAGGGATTATGTTACTGTTCACCTCCTTGAAGTTGAGACTAGGCATATCCGAGTGTGTCCAGTTATCGATGTTGAAGTCTATCTTGTCGAAGCACTCGTCCAGCAGCACCCTACGACACACACCCTTGAACTTTCCACTCTCGATCTCTCCCAGGACAGCGATGACTGCCTCCAGGAAGACACCTGCCGTGTCCGCGCCTGCCAGGAAGCAGGTCTTTGCCTCGGCGTGGCAGAAGGCATTGGTAAGGATCTTCACGCATTTACCTACCACAGCCATAGTGACGTGTTCATCGTCGGCCACCACCACGAGCTCCTTCAACATTGATATGTGGGTCATGAGCTCTACACAGACAGGTCCAAGTGACGCCAGTATAACCAGACCTGGGGAGGCGCACACCTTAGGAGGAGGCACAATGACCAGACTCCTCGCAGGGGCGACATTGTCCGCGACGGGGGCACACGGAGTGTGAAGCGCGAGGTTTTTGACCACGCTCTTAATCGCGTTGATCATGTGGTCCGCGGCTGCAAGAATGGAGGAGGGGTCGTTCTTGGAGGGTACTCGGTATGCCAGCTGACCGGTCTGGTCGCTTCTCACGCCCTGCTTGTACCCTAGGACTAGCACATCGTTGGGAGGGATAGGGTAGCTTTCCGCGTTGGACAGAGGACTGTCGTAGTACGCCATCATGCGCCTGCCCACTGCGTCCTCGTCCTGGTAGAAGTCGAAGATGCTGACCGCCATAACGGGCTGGAAATTCTGGTACAGGGATTTGATTCGGTTGTTGGATTTGAGCCGAGCCTCAACGATGTTTCGTGCAGACACGTAGCTGGGAAGTATGGCCTCCTCGTCGAGAAAAGGCCGCTGACACCGAGACATTCGGTAGGCCCTGCGCTTTAGAACGGCGCTGTCCAGGTACCTGTCAGTCAAGTAGATTGCCTTCTCGATGCACGCCACCTGCAAGAGGGACAGTAGGAACTCGAAGTTCTCGAGGACTATGACCTGAACCATTTGGTCAAGGAACGCCTTCGCCGAAGTAGTGTTGTCGTGACGAATGACGCTCACGTAGGGGTGCAGAAGGCTTCGCAGATGCTGTGTGGCTGTCACCTTGATGACGTCGCGACACATGCCTCCCACGTGGTAGGCGACCAGCGTGACAGCCATACGCCTGGAGGCGTAACGCAGGTTTGTTTCGTCCGGGTCGTAGGCGAAATCCACTCTGGTTATGGCGGCAGTAGAAACGGTGCTGGTCTTGCATATCCGGTCACTAACGTTTCTCCAAACATCCTTGCAGGCCTTGAGAAGGACAACCGAGACGGCAGCCTTCAACTGGGGCTGCAACTGGAACAAGGACAGCGTTGGCGCCACTACTATGTTGCGGGCAGCGTATGCTTGTAGGGCCTGTACACGTCCAGGATTCTGTGTCGTGTCTAGCTCCGCCAGAGCGGCAGCCATGGGGAGGAAGTCCCTATTCTCGGACCACTTCTGTTGAGGAAAGTACGGAGTCTGGAGGTTGAGTTGATGCTGCTGTTGTAGGTTCTGTTGCAGCTGCTGGAGGAGGCTAGCCTGGGGAGTAGCGCGTTGGAAACCGGCTGGAGGTCTGCCTGGGGGCTGGAAGTTTTGTTGCCCGTTCATAGAGGTCAGACCCTGCAAGAGCTGTTGAATGGCAGGTGAGTGCTGCGGTGGCGGGCGAGCGACAGGCTTGTTGTTCAAAGCGGCCAGCAATGCCTTCACATCCTCAGGTGAAAACTGGTCAGACATCTGCTCGTGTGCCTTGTGTTGATCAGGCTGTTGCGCATTCCTTTCTTGCTGCATCTTATATGCCAACTGTTGTTGAATCAATTGTTGCGACTCCATGTCGTAGTAATTGCCATCCGGTCTGGGTGCAGGGCGTGGGTTGCCGGGTGCCGTATTCACGAAGGACGTGAGCGTGTTGAACAACGAGGTCTGCCCCTTTTTGGCTCCAGTAGACGCAGAACGGCTCTGCTCAGAAGTGTTGAAATCGTTGACATGAGGGGTACGACCCCGAAGGGGGTTCTGAATACCTTCATCAACGTCATTGACTGCGATGTTCAGGTGTTTGAAGAGTAACTCCACTTCGAAGCACCGAGGCTGCTTGATGTTAGGAGTCAACCGAAGCTCCTTCATAAGTGCGAGAAGTGACACTGTCCACGCAGATCGCAGGTGCACTGGAGACCCTTCAGGAGCGTCCACAGTGCTCAGCAGAAGTTGAGTCACAATTGGCAGCAAGACGCTGAGGTGGCCTCTGTCCATGCCGCTAACCAACAGAGTCTGGGGATCCAATGCGAGTTTGGGCACGGGCCACGTACCTCTGGCTATGGTCATCCGGCCTAGAAAGTGCGACATGTTCTTCAGGTACAGCCGGTAGTTGGAGTAGTCGCGGAGTTTGTCAGCGAACTTCAGCGCGACGTTGATGCAATCACAGAGAGTATAGATGACGGCGGTCCCCAACCGCAAAGACGGAAGAGCAGCTGCCGTGAGGTAGATGAGGTCCGCGTAGACGTCATGCAGGTTCTTCTCCTTCGCCACGCGATCACGAATCAGGTAGAACGCGAACGCAGCGCCATGCTCCGCTGTGGTGCAGTTGGAGGCCTTGAAGCGCTTCACCACGGAGCCGATTTTCTGTCGGACATTACTGGCATCCACGTGATTGCACACTAAAGTGGTCACTTGTTCAGCGTCATGGGCGCCGCTGATCCGACTCAACAGCAACTGATGGTTCAGAATTACAGCCACTCCGCCAAGAGACTGCTCGATCCGCTCCAGCTTAGCAGCGTCCAGGTTCTCAAGGTCCTGGTGAGTCGGTGGGATGCCCATTGGAACCTGGCCGAGAGCGTATGACGACTTGATCTGGATGTTCGAACTCATGTCCACCACGAAACTGGGGCACGAAAGAGGATACTTCGCAGGGTGGGGCTCGTATACCAAGGCAGCGGCAAACCCCGAAGGCACCCGGGCTTGAACAGGATCGTTCTCTTCTGACTATCGGCTCACCCAACAGACTTACCTTCGATGTTCATCATGGCAGCGGCCGACGGAGCTGCAGGCAGACTGGCATAAGCCAGAGGAAGGTCAGCAGTCTTCACGAACCGGATGCTGTCGAATCCCTGATTGAGTTTATTGACCGCCTGTGTGCACTGGGTCCAGAACTCAGGAACCCCTCGTTGATAGTAGGTGTCAACCGAAATACGACGGAGTAGAGCAGGACACTGGATAAGAATCTCCGGGAAGTGTCGGAAGACTTGGAGCACGAAGAGTTTGGTGGAGGGACGTCCGACAGCCATCATGTCCGTGATATTGACAACAATGAACTCGACACTGGCATCCACAAGGATTTTGTTCTGTAGCCACATTCCGATGAGCTCCGCGGTGACCGCAGGGTCGCCGCTGTCTCCCATGAACGGTGCGAAATGTTCATAGATGGACTTCAGAACCAGCGCCTGGAATTTGGGCTCTCGTTTCACCACCTCGCCGAGAAAAGCCTCAACTGAAATGGTGCGGTGGTATACCTCGTCCAGCAGCCGCCGCACGTCTGACAACTCCGTGGCGACTGTTTCTTCCTGTGCAGGTAGCATGACCTCCATCTCAAAGTTGAGCCGGTTCAGCGCTGAGCCCAGTTGGGGGAATTGCCTGACACAGTCAGTGCGAATCTCCTTGAAGATCGCCATCAGCTCGGATTTAAGCGTCAACATGTCAGATCCGGTGCAGTTCATCGTCGCGTTATGTATCAGCACCAGCATGGAGTGGGCGAAGGTGGGGTTCAGCGGAGGAAAATGCCAAGCAGAAAGCACGTCGCGACGCAACTTGAACGATAGGTACTGCAGAAACTTGAAGGAGCCGTAGATGGGCTTTCCTTGAGTAATCTTGTCGATCATCCACATCTGAAAATCGAAGGGACAGTCGAGTTCCAGACGATTGGAAGCCAGGAACATGGCGCACTCGATCCAGAACGTCTCGGGAGAGCCTTCGCGCAGCGCGTGGCCGAGAACGGCTGAAGCACCTTGGTGCAAAGCTATGGCTATCCGTTGAAAGTCAGGACACTGTGAGAAGAGATCCTCTCGTAGGGCCCCCTCCAGCGGGTTTTTCTCGCATAGTTCAGCAAAGGTCTTGTCCCAGATATGAGCCAAAATCGCCATGGAGAGAGGAGTGCAAAGAGGACATCCTGAGTCCTGTAACTTCATGAGAGCGCCAGCCACAGGACACCTGAGGACCTTCTCCAGCTGGGACTGCTTGATAGCCTGTACGATAAGATCGGCTAGTTGCTCCGCGTGGTGCAACGCAGAGAGTGGCAAATCAGGCGCACTGGACGCGAGCACGTCTGCGAGCTCGTGTCTTTGCGACCGCCTCGCAGCCTCAAGCAACGGTCCGTTGCCAGCCACGTTAACCAAGAGCGCAATAGTCCCAGCCAAGCTAGAGGGGTGATGCACAGTTCCTTGCGCCGCGCAATGCTCCACGCACTGCACAATGGGCTCGGGTTCGATCTCGGGGCTCACAAGGGGTAATAGCAGCTTCCAAAATGGTAATGCGTCTACTGTCATCAGCGCCGATTTTAAGTTTGAATTTCGCATTCTGGTGCGAGAAACGGGTGGCGTTCGGCGCGACGCAAGTCATATCTTTCACACTCGTTTACACGAAGCATGCCGTTCAGCAGCTCCACCCACTGGTCACCCTCGGCTAGACGGCCATCCCACCGGCAACGGTTGGGTGGGGGCGGGGGAAAATTGTCTGGCAACGCCCGTAGCTTCTCTAACAGGGTCCCCACCCCAACACAGTCAACGGGAAGACACCCGAACAACAGGACGTAGAATAGTACTCCAAGCTGCCACACGTCTGCCATCTCCGCACTAAACGCCTCTCCTCGGGCTTCCTGTGGGCTGTACAAGGGAAAAGCCCCGGTGCCTCCCGTTGTGCATTCACTCGTCTTAACGCAATGGCTGAAGTCCGCAAGAAGGATCTGGTCACCAAGTTGCAGGACATTCTCGATCTTGATATCGCGATGGCAGATTCCGAGGCAGTGCATTGCCGACACGGCACTGCATACGGATCGCATTACGTTCGCGACCTGCTGGAGGGTAAGCTGCCCCCCAGCCGGCGTAATGTATGTGTTGACACTGGGCTCACATATGCCCCTCCATCGGTCAGGTATGTAACCCTCCACAACGTCCTCGCTCGGCCTGGCGTCTCGAAACATCCAAACGCATTCGAAGCGCTCTTCGGCCCCGGGCTGGGGAATAAGGATAGGCCTGCACATTTTGAACACGATCATCAGCTCCTCCTCGGTTTCAAGAATGTCTTCGTGGCAGAGGACGCCTGTACAACCGCTCTCCTTCAGGAGTTGGATGGTGGCCAGTTCGTTCTTGACCGCAGTTGCAGCATCGGCGCCTGCCCGCTTCAGCCGGTTCGATTTACGCGTTAGACAGTTCTTGTCGTATATCTTGGCAGCGTATTTGACACCGTCTCGAACGCAAACATGAACCTGCGAAAAACTTCCAGCTGCGAACTGTGAGTTCGGGACAAGTGAGTACTCAGTCATTTCGTGAGTATTCTCGAATATATAGCGGGGAGTTCGCTTGACGTTGGCCTCAGCAGTGGCACATCACCTACAGCAGTGTCATGAAACGCTCAGCGGATCTTTTCATGTCTTCGTAGCATCATTTTGGCATGGCAGAATCTCACTAGAAGAATCATTTTAGCGTACGGATCTCCCCAGTGGCAAGGGGTCGTTTGGAATTCAACCGACGATTGCTGTGCGAAGTAGACCCAGGTGCATGCCCCACGCATAAAACCTTCATTTACAATGCACTCCCTCGTGTGCCAGCTGCAGTCGCTTTTCAAAGCGGCCATTAAGGAGGCCTTTCCCACGCTGCCGGATGTGACGGCATCCATCACCCGCTCGAAGCCCGAGTTTGGGGATTTCCAATGCAACAACGCCATGGGACTCTTCAAAAAGCACCGGAAGGACCTACCGGACTGCAACTCTCCGAAGATGGTAGGCGATAAAATCGCCGCGGCCGTCGACACGTCCGCATTCAAGGAGGTCTCAGTCGCTCCCCAAGGCTTCATTACCGTACGTTTAGGGGAAGAGTGGGTATCTCGCGCACTTCGGCCTTGTGTACAGAGCGACTTTGAGTACAAGTTCGGTGAGGGGCGAGTCCTTGTCGACTTCTCATCTCCGAACATCGCCAAGGAGATGCACGTAGGGCACCTGAGATCAACAATTCTGGGTGAGGCCATCAGTAAGTGCCTTGAGTTCGGCGGCTACACTGTTCTCCGACGAAACCATCTTGGCGACTGGGGCACGCAATTTGGTATGCTTATCGAGTACATGCGGGAAAGTCACCCTGATTTCCTGACGTGTCCTCCGGAGCTGACGCAGCTCTGTGGATTCTACAAGCAGAGTAAGATTCGTTTTGATGAGGACCCGGAGTTCAAACGACGGGCTCAGCAGCAGGTCGTCAGTCTGCAGAGCGGTGACGCGTTCGCTACCGAGGCCTGGAAACTCTTCTGTAAGGTGTCTGAGGCCGACTTCCAGCAGATCTACGACCGGCTGCAGGTCCAGGAGTTGGTGCCGCGAGGCGAATCGTTCTACAACGAGATGATTCCAGGAATCGTGAAAGAGCTCGAAACATTCATTACCGTGTCTGACGGAGCGAAATGCTTTTTTGTCGACAATTATCCTCAGAAGAAAAAGGGGGAGGTGCCACTCATGGTCGTTAAATCCGATGGAGGTTACGGATACGACAGCACGGACCTTGCTGCCGTTCATTACCGGTTGGACAAGAACGGCGAGGACTGCCAGTGGGTGGTCTATGTCACTGACATGGGTCAGGAAAGCCACTTCAAAAAAATCTTCAAGGCCGCTGAGATTGTTGGATGGAGTGAGCCAACCACAAGACTGGACCACGTAGGATTTGGTCTGGTTCAGGGGGATCAGGGGAAGAAGTTTAAGACTCGCAGTGGAGACGTTGTAAAGTTGACGACGCTGCTGGACGAGGCTCGTGATCGAGCACTTGCGGAAATCCAACGACGCCAGGAGGATACCGACGAAACAGCCGACTGCGAAGCAGCGAGGAAGATTGGCTTCAGCGCGGTGAAGTATTTCGACTTGAAGCAAAACAGAACAACAAATTACCGCTTCAGTTTCGACGCCATGCTCGATCCCAAAGGAAATACGGCTGTGTACCTGCTCTACGCCTATGCTAGAATCTGCAGCATTTTCAGGAAAGCGGAAGTCGAGGCTTCGAGTCTCGACGCCTCAAATCTTCAGGTCGCACATCCCAAGGAACGTGAGCTGGCAGTTCTCCTTTTGACATTCCCGGAGCTGATGGATGCCTTCCACCGAGACCTCGCCGTGCACAGACTGTGTGAGTACTGTTACGACCTGAGCACGACCTTCTCGGACTTCTACAGAGAGTGCCGAGTGGTTGGGTCCGACGAGCAGGAGAGCCGCTTGATTCTGTGTGAGCTCACAAGGAAAATGCTCGCCACGGTATTCAATCTGGTCGGCATTCAAGCCCTGGAACGCATTTAGTTTCGTTCTGATGTCGTGTCGCCTAGCAAAAAGTTTTGTTCAAACGTCTTCAGGCCTTGCATGTCGCCTAGATCGTAAAGTTTTATGCCTAACCCTGGGTCTTCCTAAGACATGAGACAAACCTTCTGGCGGTGGAGTCTTTGGGAGCACCCCATTCACCGCGGGCTCCACATTCCCGAACGGTGTACTTCCCGTCCGCTGTGTGCACAAATAGGCTGGACTTTGGAGGGTACCTAGCCAGGCATTGCACTAGGAACATGTCGCTCTGCTTGTGTGGAAAGTAGGCGTCATCGGGCGATAGCCCCCCTCCCAGCTCAACACATGCTTCCCGGATCAGAGCGGACTCGCTGATGGAGAGAACTTCCCTTTCGGGACATCCGCGTTTGCCCTCTGTCTTCAGCAAGGCTTCAGCCATCTCCGTCACGTAGGCAGCTGTGGGTATGTCGGCGGTGGCGTAGGCAGTTCGAGGCTTGTTCTGGACGTCAGAGCCCCGAAAGAAGGGGACAGTACCGTCTAAGCCCAAAGAGAAGGGAGCTCTAAAAGAAGACCAATCGTACTCGGTAGTCTTGCCGGCACCCCGTCTGCCTTTGGGGGCTGCCTCTCTGACTCTGCCTGTTACCACTTTGAAGTAGACTGTTTCGTACTGGCGAAATATGCGTTGCTTGTCACTCAGGTGCTGCAGTTCGACCTGGAAGCACATGAGCTGCTCTCGCACCTCCACCAGGCCGTCACCGCCGTCCTTGCCTTTGTGCGCAGCGAGCTTCTCCAGAAGGTTGTTTTCGACAGTCGGCGCCCTGGCGATTGTATCGAAGAGCTTGCTGTCGGCTACGTTGGCATTCTTACCAAACGCTGCAGGTATCTGTGCGGCTTTCATAAACGCCAAGGTAGTGTTCGGCATTCCGTCTATGCGGTGCTCAGGTATTACCAGCACAGTTTCCCACTTGGTGTTTCGACTAACTGGGGAGAAGAAACGACTGTAAGTCTGTCGAAAGAGTGCATCGAATTCTTCCTGAAGATCCACTATGCAGGTCTCGTAGTCGGCTAGGGACAGTCGGTCGTAGGGGTAGGTGCCCTGGACGTAGTAGTCCAAGGGCATAATTTCGTGCCGGGATGCCCCGTCGAAAACTGCAGCAAAGGCTGGTAGCGGCAGGACTAGCTTCCGCATATCTATGCACACGAAATTTTCACCGAATGCACGCTGGCAAACGCAGTTCAGGGGACAGCGATTCATACCCGTACTGTGGGGTCAACACATACACATATGCATGCGGTCAACCAGAAATTCACAAAAAGTACAAATGGTGACTCTTGGTATCAACGGCTTCGGACGCATCGGACGCCTTGTCTTCCGTGCTGCCTTGGAGAAAGGCGTCACGGTAGCTGCCATCAATGATCCGTTCATGGACATTTCCTACGCTGTCTACCTGCTCAGCTTCGACTCGGTTCACGGAAAATTCAAGGGCTCCGTGTCTCATGCTGATGGAAAGCTCATCGTCGATGGCAAGACCGTCCAGTTCTTCGCCGAGAAGGACCCTGCCTCCATCACTTGGGGCGCTGCTGGCGTTGACGTTGTCTGCGAGTCAACTGGTGTCTTCACGACTCAGGAGAAGGCCGCTGCTCACCTTAAGGGAGGCGCCAAGAAGGTCATCATCTCCGCTCCCTCGGCTGATGCTCCTATGTTCGTCATGGGTGTAAACCACAATACCTACGCTGGTCAGGATGTGGTTTCCAACGCTTCCTGTACGACGAACTGCCTCGCTCCTCTCGTCAAGATCGTCAATGACAAGTTCGGCATTGAGGAGGCACTCATGACCACTATTCACGCCATGACTATTAACCAATTGGCTGTGGATGGCCCCTCAAAGGGAGGAAAGGACTGGAGGGCCGGCCGTTGCGCCTCTGCCAACATCATCCCCGCCTCCACTGGCGCTGCTAAGGCTGTTGGCAAGGTCATCCCCGAGATGAACGGAAAGGTCACCGGTATGGCTTTCCGAGTCCCCACTGCTGATGTATCTGTTGTCGACCTCACCTGCAAGCTGTCCACGCCCTGCAAGTACGAGGACATCGTCGCTGCTGTTGAGGAGGCCTCTAAGGGGGAGATGGCTGGTGTTATGGGTCTCACGCACCAGGACGTTGTGTCTCAGGACTTCGTGCACGACTCTCACTCCTCTACTCTCGACGTTAAAGCCGGAATCATGTTGAACGATACCTTCGTTAAACTCGTTACCTGGTACGACAACGAGTGGGGTTACAGCAACCGAGTTGTTGACCTGGCCAAGCATGTCACTGCTTAGGTGTAATACATTCGAAATGAATTGAAATCGGTTACATCGTGTGAACTTTGCGTCACTTTCGAAGTGGTCGTTTATGATATCTTCTGTGGTCTCTCCAGGCTTTTTTCATTCATGAAGTCGCTTGCATGGCTGACGTCCACTGTCAGCTCCTTGACCTCCCTGCTGAGTTTTCGTCGAGCTATGGTGTTCTGCCAGTTCCACACGCACAGACCAGCGATGGCCACCAAGAACAGCGCTGAGAGAAGTGAGCTTGTAAGCACCACGGTAGGATTCGCAGCAGTCACCTGCGATGCCAGTACTATCCATAGAAGTGCCATTATTTCGCTAGCACACGCAGTTTGATCTTTGATTGATTCAGCCAAATCATCCGAAACTTAGCCATCCCTACACGCACGAATGCGCCGACACCCACAGGGCGTCCCCATAGAGTAAGTGTTCCATTTACCCAGGGCGTCCCCATAGAGCAGGTCTTCCATTTACCCGACACCCTGTGGAAGCAGTCGGCGAAAAACTTCATCACTTTGTGTGCACAAATACAGTATGAGAACTGCATTACTCTTTCTCGCGCTGTTTGGTGATGCCCTCCGTCTGCATGACAAGCCAGAACTCAAATCCGGGGAACCCGCCACCACAGAACCGCCCAGTGAAGCCATAAAAAAGGCAGGCCCGACAGCTGATCCAGCCATCGAGAAGGCCAGACAGAGTCCTGTGTCCGAGCGGGAGAGCAGCCTCAAAGATGTGGAGATGAAAGCCTCAGAACTGAAGGAAAGGGCTGAGGACACGATTCGAAAGGAGAAGTCCTTGAAGAACTTGACGGAGTCGTATCAGGACGTCTCCGCACAGCTGGGAAAGAAGGAAAACGAGATTACGGAACGGGCATCCAGCCTCATTGGCAATTTCGAGCAGGCCAAGGAAAGGCTAGTCACAGCGGTCGACAAGATCAACGCAATGGAGGCCACCCTCACCAGTGTGTTCGGATCGCGGGCAGAGGAAATGTCACGGTTCCCCGAGGCAGTTCTCGGTCCCAAGCAGAAGGAGGAGGCTGAGGCGCATATGAAGAAAAACAAAACTCCGGGTGAACTGTACCCGCTCTTCTGTCCTAAGGGTTTCTGCCCAGGCGATGAGTACATGGAATGCTACAAGTACTCGAAGGTCGTAGACGAAAGCGGGAACGCTTCCGACAACGTAGAGTGCGCTCACTTTGAGGATTCCAGCGCGTTCCAATGCCCCAAGCACTCTACACCATGCTTTGCGGCTGTAACGAAGCACGACCTATTCCGAACAGTGGTACAGGGCCACAAGGTCAAGGTAACTGTGGAGGGACTGAACATCGGTCCTGGACTCAGACTGGCTGTCACTCGAAAGGCTTGTGTGAGCAAACGCACTGAGGATCTTGAAGAGATCATGCGCGATTTCGAAAAGATCTCACCTGATGGAGCAGGCTCCCCTGACGTTACCAAGGCACACAAGGCAACATTTGGTCCCTTCAGTCTTAAGGAACTGGGTGAGTTTAACATATGCCTGGTGCAGACGATGCCGAAGCCGAACTACCACGATGAAAAGAAGAAGGATCCGCATACATCAGGCATGCTCGTCGTGGGCATCGACAAGATTGGCGTGATAGTCGTCACCACAAATAAATGATGAATGCCACGTCTGTAAATGTCAACAAGGACTCATGCTTTTCTCTTTTTTCGACGTTTCTCGTGAAAGGAAGACGAGGAAGAGGAGGAGACGGCGTACAGACTGGATTTGGTAACCTTCGGTACCGTTTCTTTCTGCAACTCCGGCTTCTTTTCTTTCCGACTACGTTTCTTTCGTTTGTCAACCTTGGCAGATGATTCTGTCTCCTCCGTTGGAGTCTTGTCCGATTCCTCAGGTGCCAGCCCTCTCCTCTCTCGATCCTTTTGTCGAACTAGCTTTCGTGGATCCCTTCTGCGAAAAGGTCTGGTGATTCGTTGGTTTTCGACAACAGATTCAGATTCGGAATCGGTGGAGCTATCATCGCTGGTGCGAGTGTTGGCTGCGGCTTGATTGTAGACGTCATCCCACCAATTGTTCCACCGGCGCGAGGAATCCTCCGCTGCCTCAGTTTGGGCGCCGAGACCGGTGTTCACCGCCCGGCGCTTATTCTGGACGCATTCCGTCGTGCCTTGTTGCGCCTTTCCAAGGCCCTGACCCTTCCAGCCCATCTTCTTCAAGAGACCCGATCCAAAATCGCTGTTGAACGACTTGGAGCATACCCCTGAGCTGGAGAGCACTCGGTCATAGTAGCGCTGCGACATCAACGAAAGACGAAAAACGCGATTTTATCCGGCATCAGTCATCCAGCATCGGTTAGCCGCCTGTGCTGCGCACTTACATCTCACAATGGACATAGAATATTGAAAATCAGGGAAATTGATGGCCGTTTCTATATGCGACCTCTACGTCTGGGGCTCGGCAGAATGTGATCAGCTGCCCATTTCTGACGAAAGCAAAGTTGCTCTGAAGCCATTTCTCTGCAATGACGCGTTCGACAAGAAAGGAGTGATCTTGATCGGTGCTGGGAGTCAGCACAGTTTGGCAGTACTCGAGGACAATAGTATTGTCTCCTGGGGAAATAATGACGGTTGCGCCCTGGGTAGAGAGTGCACATCTGATACTCCGTCCAACGTTCCGTTTCCGGTAAAATTTCCGACAGAGGGCAAGGACGTTGCCGTGGTGAGTGTTCAGGCCGGAGACTCCCACAGCACTGTACTCCTGGCTGATGGCAGTGTGTGGCAGTGGGGGTCTTACCGGGACAGCCATGGGAAGACGACGTTCACCTGCCCCACCGACATGACTGCGGTCCCTGACGTACAGCGAACCCCTCTCAAGATCTGTCTCGGCCTAGAGACCAAGGCGCTAAAAATCTGCGCGGGAGCCAACCACACAGTTTGCCTGGCCCGAGAAGTGACTGGTCGCAGAGTGGTTCTGTCATGGGGTAACAATGAGTTCGGCCAGTGCAACGGAGTGGTGACCGACCCCTCAGATCGGACGCAGCAGAGAGAGGACCTGACGCCCTGCGTCACGACGGCAGACCAGTGAGCTTGTCAACGGGTAGACACAGACTCTCACCCTTCGCGGCCGAAGTGCTGGACGTTGGCGTTGGATCCAATTGCACATTCGTGAAAATCGCGACTCGCAGTGGAGATTGCCGACTCTTGGCCTTTGGTAACAATTCCTATGGTCAGCTGGGTGTCAAAAAGGGTGTCACCGGTGTGGTGGAGGTACCTTTGCCAGTAAGTCCTGCGTCAGTCACCTCGATGGGTGGCTGCCAACGACTCAGTTTGCTGCTTACCGACGCCGGAGACGTTCTCTCCGCAGGCTTCGCGGACATCGCTGGCCGAGATGTAGCCAGCCGAACTCGCCTGCAGTCATTTGAGCGAGTCGATCTGCCTCCCATGACGTTCATAGGCATTGGAGGGGAGTCCCTCTATGCATTGAGCAACCAAGGCGAACTGTACGCGTGGGGAACCCAAACAAAGGGGGTCCTGGGTAACGGCGTGGACCAATCCGGGACTATTAACCTTCCCAGGCTGGTGGACCCCACCTTGTTTCCCGGTAAAGTGCGGGCGATTGGCGCCGGTGCCCATCACGTGCTAGCCCTAGTGGAAACCAAGAGGTCCATGCCCCTGACGTCTGTCGACGTGTCCGAGACGAAACCTTCTCGCGGCATATCAATGGCTCCTGAAGGGTTCCACTACGCTTCTGGAATGCGTTACAGGTCATTCGTTCCCAAGCAACGACACCGCACAGCTCCACAAAGCAGCAGCACGCCGCAGATCGCGGCCTACGAGGCTGCCGTAGCGAAGGAAGTTGCGGCCTTGAGTAAGAAACCAGACGTCAAGCCTCGCTCAGATGAATCTCTGCTGAATCCGCTGCCTTCGATCCGGCGAAGCCGGCTCACACGCCCTAGTCGCCAAGCAGGGTTCGAGAAGGTGCACAGCATGGAGGAGCTGGAACAGGAGTGGGCCCATGACCACAAGGAGTTGATGACGCTGCGTGCGGACCCAATGACGAATGCCAAAGAAATCAAGCATCTTCAACAAAAGACGGCCCGCACGCAGCGCACACTGAACCGCATGAAGGGGGACAAGAAGAGGCCAGCCGACGATATTAAGAGGGCGACGAAACGAAGGGAGACTTCTGAGTGACATAAAATGTTAGTCATGTTTGTAGTCACAACGATGTCACTGGCGGGCTTTTACGACATCAACCCTCCACCCTACGACGTTATGAACTTCGCCGTGGAGTCTCCTGGGGATGCAGGGCTCGCGTGGCACAGACAAGAAAACGAGGAGAAGGCGCAGCGGCACTTCAAAGAAGTCATCAACGCTCGCCGGACGCAGGCTCGTATCTACAGCAAGCTCCAGGAGCGCGAGTGGAGACGCCGCGCCAAACGACTGGACAAACTGAACGACAACCTCAGTCAATCAATGCAGAAAGTCGTGCAGATGAAGCGGATGATGCGGCGAGAGGGAAAGGGCACGTTCAGAGGGCTCAAATAACTAACCGTATATGTGGGGTAGTGGAACGTTCCAAAATTTCAATACGTACAGTTGAATGGTCGGTGTTCGAGCATTCGGTTTAGTGTTGGGCGTTGCGGCCTTGGAGTGTTCATCCGGGGAGCTCCTCACTCACAGAGGCCGAGGATGCGAGGGCTGGGCACCGCTGTGGGCTGATATTGCGACGGACCAGCAGGCGGACGAGGTTATCAAAGTCATGTTAGACCCACAAGAGTTTAACTCTCCGGTCCCACTGCCCACGGCCTCTATGAGTAACCCGTCGTATGATGGAGACATCTACTGGAGAGGACGGGTCTGGATTGACCAGGTCTACTTCGGACTCACAGGCATGTCAAGGCGCGATCCCGAAAAGGCGAAAACTTTGGCGTGGAAGGTCTTGAACAACGCTGCAGGCATGAGCACCAAGGGCAGACCTCTGCAGGAGAATTACCACCCTGAGTACTGCTACACTCAGGGAGCCTCGAACTTTTCGTGGACTGCAGCATCGCTGTACCTGCTGTACCACGACCAGTTGACTGAAGAAAGAAAGACTGAGGTGCCTACCCTGAATCCTGGCGTACCGACACTCGCCATGAAGCACAAGAATGTGCTGCACAAGAAACACACTCCCGTCGTTATGAAGGAGGTCGAGAACCGCAATCTCACCGCCACACCACTGATGGACAACGGGTCATGGCATGGATGGACACTTCCGTACGAGCAGTGGGTGCCCGGTGAGGACGACACCAGTTCGCCTGACTGCAAGCCTCTGCCGAATGTGGCTGACAAGCCGGGTGCCGGCCTCCCAAACGAGAAAGACATGCGTATCGGTTTCGCCGGACCCTACGTTGTGGCTGAGGAGTACATCGTTGCGATTTCGGATATGCTAGACGAACTGCGGATCACAGGCAAGAATGTAATATCGTCTACGTACGACTCCTTTCCCGGATTTCTTCGAGCTCAGTACGAATTGTCTGGCGGCGTGTCCATTACTAACGAGGTCCGGTTCATCGATGATGACTCGAAGAACAAGACCAGCGTAACGAAAACGAAGGTGAAGGGTTTGAAGACGGGTGACAAGCTGACATGGAGCGGATCGATCTTCCCTACCGATAGGTGCTACAAAGTGCTCAATGAACGAGAGGCCAATGGAAGCGTAAATCGCGTCACTCCCGATATGATTGCAACTGAAGACGGTAAGGCCAAGTGGTGCCAAAACTATGGCCGCAAGGCTTTACCCGTCTGGTACACGCCTGATCAGACACGTTGGAATCAGAACCGGTACTATCGAAAGAAGGACGGAAACCACCTTGTGTGGAAGTTTTCCAGGCTACGGGATACTTGGAACATGATGTTCTCCTATGGAGGAGACGAGACCGCGTCCCTGATGTTCACCAGATCGGTGCGGTCAGCTGAGGGCGAAGGCGTAGTAGTAACTCGTAGCCTGCCAAGCTTGGAAGACTACAAGGATGAGGTTGTGGTTCCAAAGGATGGCGACTACGAAATCGTCAATGTTATCAGCTACACATTCAACGACAAGGAGTTCGAAGCAGCGAAGCTGCATCACGACAAGGTCTCCTCGACCAGCACTGACGTCGAGAACGCATGGAAATCGTCTGTCGATCGTTGGGAGCGCATTCTACTGGAGGGTGTGGAGAAGCGACAGCCCACCGTAGACGACCCTGATGCGGTTCAACGCGCAACCGTAACCGCTGTGAAGGCGATTGAAACCTTAGAACTCAACAAGCGAGGCGTGACCGGAGCCTTCACCTCTGCCGGGGTGGTACCTTCAGTGACAGCTCCGTGGTTCGCTGGGGTCTGGGCCTGGGATTCGTGGAAGCAGGCGGCCGCCATGTCGCACTTCGACCCGACCACGGCTCGCGAGAATATCATGACTATGTTCGACCACCAGATAAGGCCAGACGACACTGTCCGCCCTCAGGACGAGGGAATGATAATCGACTGCGTCTTCTACAACAAGTCCCCTGAGAGGGGAGGCGACGGAGGTAACTGGAACGAGAGGAACACGAAGCCTTCTCTGTCTGGATGGGCTATCGAGTCGGTCTACCACGGCCTTGTCAAACAGGGACACACAGTGCTTGCTGAGAGTTGGCTTCGCGAAATCTTCCCCCAACTACAAGCCTATCACCAGTGGTGGCTCAACAACCGCGATCACAACGACAACCAGATCCCTGAGTACGGCGCCACGCTAGACAAGGCACACAACCAAGGTGATGAGATGCTCTTTGTGGCGACTGTAGAGGGCAAGTCATCTCTCATCCGTCGTTACCATGAGAGCTGTGAACAATGCATCAACTTCTGTGATCGAACGGATACCACTTGCGTTCACGTCGACTGCGACGGCGTTTCCTATTCCGAGTGCGACCAGTGTCTCTCTTTCCGGTGCGCCGACTATGAGCTGTACCACGATACGGTGAAGGAGAACCTGTACGTGTCCATCTTCCCCCCAATCAAGGATGGCGCAGGCTGGGAATCAGGCATGGACAACGCCGGCCGCTTTGGGTTCATTGAGCCAGACCAGCTGCAGACGTTCGCTGACAAGGAGGGAATGACTCCGAGCGAGGCGCGCCTCGCTTGGGCAGTGTACTTCGGAGAGAATTACGTCAACAACAGCCTCGTCGGGTACTCCATCAACCAAGAGTCCGTGGACCAGGTATCGTTCTACTACAACGAGAAGCATGTGCTGAAGTGGGCAGCTGGCCTTCTTGGTGAGAGTGACTATGCCAGAAGGATGGAACAAGAAATGGCTACCACGAAGGAGTACGTGCAGACTTGCATGTACGAGGGCAACTTCTTCTACGACCGTACGATTCCCATCACAGACCACAGGTCTGGCGACTCGGCGGCGATAACTGGGGCGTCCTTGGTGTCAGCGGTGCTACTGGCGCTGCTATTCTGAGTCACTATAGCTCTTGGAGATTAATCCCGAATGGGTATGCTTCATGTGAATATTGTTGTGACGTGTGAATAGGGAGTTATACATGCTCAGATATGCATCTCCTAGTTATCTATCATTTATGTACACGTATCAACTTTCAGGTTCGTTGTGTGCTGGTGCTAATGCCGCCTCGACCGGCACTGTGGGGTGCAGCTGCAGCAGCTCAGACTTGTAGAAGGAGGTTGGGACCGCTGTGTGGTCTTCGTAGTCCACAGACAATTCCCATTTCTGAAGCTTGTCTAGCAGAGTTCCTGGTACTCGGAACTTTGAAGGAGTTACAACCCATACGCCGTTGTTCTTGAGGTGGCCATCAACAATCGTCATGATCTGATTGAACATGGACATCTCGACGTCATTTGGGCCAGGATACACAACCAACAAGTCCTCCTCCAAAGTCGAGACGACAGCCTCAGCGTCGAACTCCGAGAGGGTTAGATCTCCGATTCGTTTCATCTTGATTCTCTGATCTCGTACCTCGGCCAAGTCAGCGCTGCTCAGCTGGTGGCGGTACCCCCACTGGTTGCTGGCAGATAGGCCAGCCAGCGTCAGCATACCGTTGGCGGCGAGGTTGTACTGCGGGTTGTGGTCTATCAACTTTGCTATGGACTCAAATGCGGGGAGTTCCTCGTCGGTGGGGTTCCAGTAGCCACGACGCACCTTGATCCTGTCAGACAGCTCCTTCAAAGTGGTGTTCCACGCAGTGGACCCGAGGTGGCCCATTACGCGTTTCGTGTGAGGTGAGGAAGCCGTGAGTCGCATGGTTGAGTAACAGGGCATGATGACGTTCTCTGTTAGTCGCTGCATGAACCCGTTGGTATCGACTGTTTCAAGGCGCTTAAGGAAAGCCAATACACGCTTGTATTCTGGATCACTCTTTCGACAGACCATGAATAGATCGCTGAAGTTAGAGCAAGCCGTGTATGCCAGATCCTGCATGTCTTCTTCTCCCAAAGGCACAATCTCCTCTGACATCCACTTCCACAAAGGTAACAGGGGTGACGTCCGTTTAGCCGATCCTTTCGACCTTGCCGCCAACACCTTATATCGCATAACGTCCTCGGGAATGCCTTCCTCTTCTGTGAAGGGGTTCTCCTTCAACCAATCGGGCACAGCTGACTCCTTGACTTCAGTCATAATCTTTGAGTAAGCTATTCGAAGGAAGCGCTGCGCGCGGTAGACCTCTCGGCAGTCACTGTTAAGCGTCCCGGTGAAGTTGAGCTTTTCACAGAACGTCCGAAGACTCTGCGCGTCAACTCCCAACAAGTTCACGCAGCCTTCTACAAGGCACTCGTTGATCTGCTTCCAATCGTTCGCTCCGCCCTGACTCATACAGTCGAAATTTTCAGGAGGCAATATGTCGTGTGCACTGCGCGGCAAGGGGTTGGGGTTCCAGGGCACTTTCAGTGATAGCGTGTCGTCGTGACTGAAGTTCAGGAACTGCTTATCTCGAGGAACGAACGGGTCCATGGGAACCTTACGGGTGCCTTTTCGACCCGAGAGAAAAACCAACTTGGCCTCGTACCCATTGATAAGCATCTGCATTTTCATGGTTTGATCGCGAAGATTCAGCAGATCCTCCCAGCATAGTTTCCGAAATTGCTCAGGGGGAACCTCTACCCCTGGGGCGGAGCGATACTTCATTGCGAGGTCGTAGAGCTCTTCCATGACCCGTCTTCTCTGGTGATTCACCAGTCTAAGCCGGAGAACCATCTGTTGACAATGTAGGAGTCTCAACTTGTTGATGGTCTTGTACTGGCTGCGAAGTTTGTTCAGCTTGGTTTCTGGGAAGTCAGACGGTTCTGGCGTGAGCCCTTGCTTGCGCATAGAGTCGTACTCATTGGACTCGTTCCTCAAATCACGACCGTAAATGACAAGAAGGTTCTTTGTAGGAGTGCCATGCTGCAGCAGGTAAGGCGCAGCAGACGTGAATAGGTTCAGCAGCGAAACGAGCTCCTGCTCGGAAATCCCAGAAAAGAAAGGTGCTACGCGCGTTGGACCAGCAAGGTAGTCGGGGATCAAAGAGCGCTGCTCAGGCTTCAGCGTGACGGCGAGCCAGTCCTTGAAGCACATGTCCTTTGGGGGAGACTGCGCAGCAAGGTAGTCCCTGTTGCTCTCAGTGTTCAGCGGGATGTGCCTTGTCTCCTCAAGGTATCCCCTGAAGTACATGGGTACGGTTTGCGTCAGCAAATTGTGAATCGACAGCGATGCAGGATTGTTACGGTCGATTGGACGGAAGGGGGGTCGTTTGCGTAGCTTAATATCCACCGCAACGGGCATGCCCTCCTCATTCAACTGGGGTTTGCCCTTAACCTTTTCTGGCTCAATCGGCTCCTCGTAGTCCCCTGTTAGCTCCAGGTAATAGCCGTCATCGTCCTCGGGTTTCTGTGGGGCTAGGGATGCAGGCGTGGCTTGCAGCACCGTAGGACGGACGTCGGGGCAGTTCTCAGAACGAGCGGGCACATTAGAGTCAGGAAGGCATCTCTTCTTTCCCTCCTTACGTCGTTTCCTCATCTGGCTTTTGCTGAGCTTTACCGGCTCTGGCTCTGGCTCCTCCACCTCTACAGGCTTCATGACAACCGTCGCCGCTTGAAAGTCGCTCGGTCCGAGGCGTAACGCCAGGGCGTCGTCGGAGTACGTCGCGTCTGTGTCATTCAACTGTTCGACAACACAGTCTCGAATGCGGTTCACCTCCACCCGTTGTTTGTCGTAATCGTTGCGATTGCGGTCGTGCTTTGCAGTGATGTTTTGCTTTGCCAAGTCGGCGGCGTCGGTTGGTTCGGGGTTCACCAACCGCTTGAGGCCGTAAATTGCCGTCTTGGTCTGAGTAGGAAGAGTCGCAAAGGGAATAGATAGCTGGGAAAACATAATGCCGGAAACTACAAGTAACGACAGGCACCTACGCCAAGTTTCGAGCAAAAGTCCTGCTTGACTTCTTGGATAACAGATTTCGCATTCTTCTGTCGCGCGGAGGAACCTTTAGGTGCCTTCGACCTGGAACTGCTGCTGCTGTCTACAGACAGAAGGGTATGCCGATCAACATGAGCCAGCGCAGGGAAGTCCGCCTCACTGACTGCGTCAAGATGTGACTTTTTTGGCCGACTGTGCTTGGATTTCTTCTGTATCGGTGAAGACGACAGATTGGAGGACAGATTGGACGACCGACTCGAGGACGTTTCCGATTGTTCTGACTCCGATCTGGAGTCGCCTGAGGACAAGGACATCATTTCTCTTGACCGAGACGAGCCAGTGGAAGTCTTGAGGGACGGGCAGTGGAAGTCAGACAGGTCGGCTTGGACCGATGGAGCTTGCGCCTGTTCGGTCTCAGAGGGAAACTTGAGGGAAGTTTGGAGAAAGTCGCTTTGGCGGGAGGAGTTTGAGGACGACAGCGACAGAGACGGAGACGATCCTCGAGCAATAGGGGGGTACGATAAATTGGAATCAGCCAAGGAGTGAGTAATAGGTGCCACAGGTGAAGGCGTTCTGACGGCCGCAGGTGAAGGCGCTCTGGCGGCTGCAGGTGAAGGCGCTCTGGCGGCTGCAGGTGAAGGCGCTCTGGCGGCCTCAGCACCCGAGGGTTGCGATTTGCAACTAGCGAAGAAAGCCCGCTGCTCCGCTGTCAGCTCCAACTCTTCCGGCATTCTAATGGAAGACGGGTCCAACACTACTGGAGAGCACTCGGCTTCCGAGTAAGACAACGTATGCCTTGAAGACACTGGCTGCGACGCAGGGTGCGTCAGCGGCATGAAATCCATGGAGAGAGGATTTCTAGGCATGGCCTCCATGGGACCTCCAAAAAACGGCGCCGCCGGCCTCCCCCCCCTTGGAGGAGGTCTGGACATCTGCATAAGCAGCGGAGGCGCCATAAGAGGGCTCGGCCGGAAGGGCATCCCGACCAGCGGCTCTCCGTGGGGTCGGACCATGTTGAAACCAGGATGTCCCATAGGTGGAGGAGGCCGAGTCATATCCAGGGGCATAGTCATGACCGGGGGCCTTCCTATGGCGCGAGGTCTAGGGCTGCTGCCCTGAGGCCTTGCCATTGTATCAGGCATAGGGTTGAAACTCGGAGACCTTTCCCCTGTGATAGGTCGGAAGTTAGTGTTGCGAGGCCCCTGTCTAGGGTTGCGAGATCGGGGCTGCTGATGACCTTGGCGACCTGGCTGGGCGTATTCCTTGGGGCGACATCCGCCTGTTGGGTCCCATGTGCCAAAGTTCGCGTCGTCATTTGCTTGCGCGGACTTCTCATCCCAGTGGCCGATCGGGAACTGAGATGATGCCGTTAGAACCAGAGTTCGTGTATCGAAGGCCGCCGGATGTTGAGGGGCAATCTTCATACTCACAACGAAAATATGATATTTGTAGAAATATTCATAAAGATGTGCTAAACATATAGATATGGATCTCCGAAGGTTAGCGCCGTTTCAGTGTTTTGCCAGAGGTCAGCTTTGTTACAAAGGCATGAACTTCGCTTGGTTATGGGAAGAATCATTGAAAGCTGTCAAGCACAGATAAATGAGAAGAACCACTGAAAGCTGCAGCACTGAAATCTACGCAGACATCAAAGTGTAGTCGACTCCAACAATGACTCCAAGAACGATTCAGTCGATTTGGTCCGCTTGAAAGGTGACTGTCTTGACGCGGGAGACGTGGTGAAGTTGTCCAGGTCAGGGTCTTCTGCCAGCAGATCGTGAGGAGAAACTGGTAAAACGAAATCGGACTCCAATGAGGGTGCACGACTAGGCAGTCGACTACCTACAGCTACCCGAAGCTGCTGCTCACTTTCGATTGATTCACCGTCTCCCTGTGGGTCGTTACCCAAAATGCTGTCGAAAGCGTTGGCAATATCTTCGGCGGTGAATAGGAACGACGAGAGGGCCTCGGTGCCCCCAATATCCACCCTCTTCTCCTTCTTCTTCTTGTGGTGGTGGTCAACTTTGGCGCCCTCTTGGTCAGCTGTTTTCGTGTTGTCCTTGACCTTGAAAGTAAGCCGAGACATTTGAGTTCCGGAATCTACCAATGACATCAGTTCTCTGTGCGCCTCGCATGACCTCGTAGCCAGGGATTGCGTAGCTGTGCCGAGTTCAGCCACCTCCCCTGAAACCTTATGTAAGCCCTCTCGCAGATCCTCCTTCACTCCCAGAACCTCAGCACTCTGAGCCCAAGCGGTCGCCTTCCGCCATTCTCTGCTCGCCGCAGCCTCGTCCACCACGGAGGACAACGCCGCAGAGAGGCGCGAAATGGCAATCTCCAGGTCCGCATTTTGACTGAGGAGGCGCGCTAGAGTTGCGTCGGCACCGTCCAACCTCAGCACAACCTGTTTACGGAAATCGGAGTCGTCGTCGTCGAGAGGTGCAAAGGTCACCACGTCTGCCCTGCACACGTCTAGCTTCCGTCGCTTGAGTGGAGGCCCCTTCTCATCGTACACGGCAGGTCTACTGAGGGCCAGCTCCGCTTCCAAACTGTCATCCGTGTCGTGAGCGTAAATATCACTGACAGGCTTCTGGGCGTCGCTATGCGGCGGTTCAGCAGTGCCTTCGTCAGTGGACGAGACTACTGGGGATGGGTAGTGCGTCGAGGCAGGGGAGGGGGCCTCACTGAACGGCGACGAGGACTTGCTCAGCGACAGCTCTCTGTTTGGCGAGTTCACGGCAGGTGGAACTGAAGGTGAGTTCTTGAGCGACTCCGACGGCTGCGGAGTCACGAGGTCTTTGACAGACTCCTCTGTGAGGTCTTTGACAGACTTCTCTCCGAGGTCTTCGAGTGAGGTCTGTGCCGCCTCGCCGCTCGCAACACCAGCAGACGGTGCCTCCGACGTCTGCCCGGGGCGTGCGAGAGACGAAGTTGACTCGTCGGGAGTCAACTCCTGCTTGCTTGCGGGACGAACCAACACCCACTCGTCTGGAATGGTCTCGCCTCTATGGGCCTCGAAATGATCCACGAAAACGTGCACCGATTTGAAAAAGCTGCCAATCTCCTTGAACGGGCACTTGAAAAAAGGTAGACGCCGGAAACAGGTTTCGGAGGCGATACCTTTGTCCATGTCCGCGGGACGAACGTACGGCTTCAGCACAGATGACAGTGTGACGAAGGCAGGAACGTCCTCGATCTGAAAGCTATGAACCAAAGAGGAAGAATATGTAGCTCACCTTCGCCAGCAGCGACCACAGGCGGGTCAGCAGCACGCTGTTCAGGTGGTCAGCCACCCGGGTGGGCGCTACCAGTACTGCAGCCAAACGCTCCGCCGTAACAGTTGCAGCATTGCGTACGGATGAGTGTGAGCGGCTGTTCTGCTTCACAGGGGTCGAGGTCATTTGGTCAATACGAGCGTAGAGAATCAAAGCTACCGCCGATACGACTTCCAAATGCAGGGTGAAGAAGTGGTTGGTACGGTATATGGTGCTTAGGTCGCCGTTGTCCACCATGTCTCGAATCTTGGGGTCCTCTGAGCATGTCCGATTGAATTGCTCAGCGGAGTCCAGAAAATAATACGCACTGTTCCGAATGTAGACGTCGTTCACGTACTTCGCAGAGACTACAAGGGAGCATAGGTACCGCGACGCTTGAACGCATAGTGTAGAGTCCGACGTGGAATTGAGCAAGAGCCCGAAAAGCCGGTTGAATGTCTCGGTCATCCATTCGAACTTCTGCCCAGCCATATAGAGTAATAGAAATGGCACGTGGCGAGTCGAGGTGTCGCCAACAACAGAGTTTAAAAACACGTGTAGGAGTTCGAAGTAAAAGATGTCAGCCATAGTTCGCCTCACCAAGCCGGGGACAGAAGTGGCCTCTACCTCCGTCTCAGTCGTCAGCGAGGTGGAGCTCGCTCCCGAGTCATCAGAGAGCACCCGTAGAGCCTCTCTTGCGAGGCCAGGCGGGGCGTCTTGTTGCTCCAGTTCACTGATGGTTTTGGTGCAGAAGACGTGAAGTTGCCTGAATAGCTCTGTGAGCAGGGAGCGGTAAGGATTCTTATCGTGGTGGGATAACGTCTTCAGGAAGGCGGCCTTAAGGCGACCCTGGTCGGCCAGAATGGCGTTCATGCGTTCAATGGTCAGCTTTCCAGCCTTAATCTTTTTTAGCCACAATGGTTTCTGCTTCTCCACCCAGTCCTGAAAAGAACGCATGTCAACAGTCCGATCGCGGTGCTTATCCACGGCCATCATATCGATCTTCACCAGGTTCTGCACGACAATCTGCATCACACAGGGACGTAGAGTGCTCGAGGCCCTGGCGAACCATAACAGGGCTTTGTGGTAGCAGGAGTGCGTGTCGATGTTGCTTGAAGGTCCCACAAACGGCACCCCGCTCCGTAATGAGTGGCGAACACTCCCTACACATCGCGGATTCACCTCCGTAAGACGCATCAACGTGTCGCAAACCTCGTCGACGATGCCGAGCGTCGTGTCGGGAATGAACTGAAGGCACTTTAAGTAGCTAAAGTCCACGGAGCTGCCGTCCTTGCGCACAGCAAGGAAGGCGCGGGCTGACTCCGTGTGGGCGTCCGAGTTCTGACCGACAGTGTAATACCGTACGCCTCTACCCGCCTTCTCCTTGTACCGTGGATGCCGCTTGAAGACTTCGTGAACCATGGTGTGCTCGTCACCAGCGAACTTTACGCCTTCCTCCGCAAACTTTAGGAGGTTCTGGAGGCTGATGCGAAGATGATTGCGGTTTGCGAACTGAAGTTTCGTGCCCTTAAAGGTAACACCAGGAATGCCGACGGTCTTCTGAAGGTCGGCGCTTGCCACATCAGAGTCGATTAGCGACGTCAGGGCGGTTACAAGTCCTTTCGTGATATAGTCCAGCAGTGGGTCCCCCAGTGGAGAGGTGGAGATGTCTGCGAGCAAACCCCTGAAGATGCCGAGTTCGTTGCTCTGGTCATGGGCAGACAGGTCGATACCGATACGCTCCATGCCTTCCTGTGTTTTGGAGTCAACCCCAAATCTATGCGGGGCTAGCGCAGCACGGACCCAGTTGAACTTCGAGATCATGGCCTTGACCAGCCTGACTGCTGTTTCCACTGGTACTGTCGCTGAATGGGCGACAAGCCAGGCCCCTGTGGCCAGGACATCTCGATTGCTTATTGATGATCCGCTCAGAACCTCGGGAGCGTCGGTGGACTTCACCAGGGCCCGTTCCTCTGACGAAACAGGAACGAAACGGTCCACGCGCTTCTTGGACCGTTTGATGGCCTTCTTGCTTGCGCTTCTGCTTGACGTCTTGCTTGCGCTTCTGCTTGACGCCTTCCTCTCCTTCTCCTTTCTCTGGGGTCGTTCAGCTGCCTCCATAAGGAAAATCGGATGTTTTCAGAACTCAGATGGGTAGTGTAGCAGATGTAACATGAATGGTTTGGGTGCAGTTGGTTTTGTGATGGACAAGAGTGTTCTGGTTTGTGTTGTGAGATTCCTGGCAGGTTTGAACGTAGGCGAACTATGTGGACGAGTATGAGGTCGCAACTTGCGTGGCAGTGATGGGCCGGGCAGGTTTCAAGGTTGTGGTGGGCAGCATTGAAGGTAGCATGCTGGTAAAGGCATCGCACCGCTTGAACGTCGTGGCGGACGCACTGATATCTGAGACGCGCGACCAATTCGACGCGATTGTGATTACTGGCGGTAAGCGAGGAGCACAGCGCCTTCTCAAGTCCAAACACTTGCAGGCGCTTCTTCGAGCACAGGCGATCGAAGGTCGTCTAATTGCCGCCATTGGAGCGCCCTCGACAATGCTTCCGCCCCCGGCAATGCTTCGCCTTGTGGACTGCTGGGGCGCGGCGGTAGTCAGCCGACGCGCAGGAGTATTCTACGCAGATGGGGTGCTGACCGCCAGCGGTCCAGGAGACGCACTCGACTTCGCTCTGAAAATCGTTGAGCTTCTTGCGGGTACTGATGCAGCGAAGAACGCTGACCAGAGAATGCAGTCTGAAGACTAGATTTCATCCCTCATCTAATAACCCACAGAAATAATCAGCCGTAGTGCTATTGTCATCGTAGTAGCATGAACACACGTATTAGAGAGCTGCATAAATTGGTTGATGCAACCGATCACTTGTACTCCCTACAGTCTCCCTCACGAGATGCAGCCAGGGACAAATGTAACCAGTCTGGTAAGTGAGGACACATAATCAGCTCTATCCTAAAAGTCCTCATTGAAGTCTGGTAAAAAAAAATCATCCCAAGATGTCCCAACAAGAGTCGGAATGGTGCATGATGTATCATCCTTATCGCAACACCCTTAGGATACTTCCCATTAGACCTATCGATCATGTAGTCAGCGACAAGGCCTCCTGGTAGTAAGATTCATTCTGGAATGATCAGCCGAACGAGATGTTTAATCACAGAGATCAGTGATTCCGTATTGATATCATCCTTGACGCCCTCCCTGATTAGCCTCCCATCTTAGTCTTTCCTTAGGTTGT